>NW_027632876.1:1534488-1623272 GCF_902686455.1 Sciurus vulgaris | reverse complement strand
TGCCAGTGTTGGCCTGGGCTCCTACCAGCTCTCACTGCTCTATAATTTAACCTAATTGATCAATTAAATCCAGATAATTTTTAAACAAGCTGTAATAACAGTTATATAATTTCAGTACTACATATAATTTTCCTAACAACTTTATCAAGGGAAATGGCTCACCAGGACATACCATCTGCCTTTTGGGAAACTGCCACCTCTGGAGCTTTGAGCCCAGTGCAAAGGTGGTCCTCAGGTGTGAGGTGGAGGTGGGGACTCTGCAGGAGAGGCAGCTTCCCGTCTGAACTCTGCAGCCCTTGCCAGTCACTGCTCGGCCCTACAGGTGCAGATGGCCTCACCATCTGACCCTGCTGGGAGGCAGTAGCTCTTCCTGTGTGGTTTAGTAAAGAAGTAAATTAATTTGCCTGCCCAATTATGCAGCAGTTACCTCTCATCACAGCTTTGTTGGGTAACAAGCAGCCCCTCAGACACTGAGAGGCCAGAAGTAAACATTCAGCTTTGCTCATGTGTCCATGGTCAGCTGTGGATCAGTGGCAGCTCTGTTCACTTCTCCCAGGCACTCTGGGTCTGGCCTCAGTTGAGAAGACCCACTGTCCTCCGGTAGGCTGGCCAGGCACACTATTACAGGGCACGACGGGAGTCCTGCGTCAGCACTGTGACAAAATGCCTGAGTAAGCACCTTAAGAACAGGGAAGCTTCATTTTGATTCACAGTCTCCGTGGCTTCAGTCCATGGCAGCTGGGAGGCAGAGGGAGGGGCCCAGGCCCTCATCCCCTCCCAGGCTCACCCCAACCAGTCTTCCTCCCACTTCCACCTCCAGACGCCCACCTCCCTCACACTGCAAGCTGGCTGCCACGCCCCCAGCTCTGCCAGGTCCCCATGGTAGCAGGAGCCGCGTGAAAGGCACAGGTGCTTTCCAAGCCCGGCTGCCCCCTGGGCAGCTCCCCAGCCACTGTGGCCTCAGGCCAAAGGGGTCCATGATGGGCAGGGCAGAGGGCCAGAGGGCAGGAGACTGTCCCCACATCCCTCCACTACAAGGCCTGGGGGCAGGCAGGAAACGGATCTGGAGTAGCTGAAGCAGGAACTGGGTTGATGGTAGCTGCTGAGCACATGGGAGAGGAAAGGAAGACACAGGTCTGGAGAGGCCAATCAGCTGCAAGTGAGCCCGAGGCAGCGGTGGCCCCGGCGCCTTCTGAGGCCTCAGCAGAATCCACCCATGGGCTGCTGACAGCTGTGGTGAGCCTCCGTGTTCCCAGGAGCTCCATCCCTGCTTCTGTATCCCTGTGACCATCTTGTCCTGTGCGCGTGACTTTGTCCAGATTTCCCATTCTTATAGGGATGCCAGGCACACCGGATCAGGGCCACCCAACCTCAGGGTGGCCTCATCCTAATGACATCCTCAATGCCCTATTTCCAAATCAGGTCCTGGTGTTATGACTCCAGCCTGTGGGCTCCGGGGACAGAGCTGACCACAGTAGCCACTTGGGAGCCTGCAACCCTGGGAAGGTCCCCTGCACTCTGTGGGGGCTGCCTCCCTTGTTTGAATTGTGGACCAGTTCCACCCAAGGTCCTGAGGATTTCAGAACACTGTGAGCTGGTCCACATTGGCGGAACTCGGCATATCAGCACCGGTACTACCAATGGCAATCAGTGTGCTGGCCCCTGCAGGCCCAGAGCCCACACCACTCAGAGTAAGACCCCAGCCTGCCGTTGACCCCAAGACCCCCGGGCCCAGCCCACTAGCCAAACGCCTCGCTGTGCTTCTTCTCACAGAGAGACCGGCAGGACGCAAGCCCCAGGCAGCATCTCAGCTCCCCATTCAGGGCTTTGAAATGGTGCCCGAGGCCCACTCTGCTGGTGGACGAGCCACTGAACAAAGAAAGGGGCTGGTTCATGTAAGTTATTTGAGTGTGGTCTCGTGAGCAAGTCAGTTTTGCTTAGGGTTATTTGAGGGGTGATCTAGTGAGCAAGTCAGCTTTACTTAGCGTTATTTGAGGGGTGGTCTACTGAGCATGTCAGTTTTGCTTAGGGTCATTTGAGGGGTGGTCTAGTGAGCATGTCAGTTTAGCTTAGAGTCATTTGAGGGGTGGTCTTGTGAGCATGTCAGTTTTGCTTAGGGTCATTTGAGGGATGGTCTAGTGAGCATGTCAGTTTTGCTTAGGGTCATTTGAGGGGTGGTCTCATGAGCAAGTCAGTTTTGCTGTCAGGACTGTAGGATACACCTGCTGCAACTGTGGACAGTGCTGAGTCCACAGCTGAGGGAGTCTGACTCCGTGAAAGGGACAAAGGAGACACTCCAGGCCCACCTGAGCTCCGCTCCTCCCTGCAGTGTGAGAACCGGGTTCAGGACGTGCCTCGGCCCCACTTGGCCAGGCTGCGTGCTGGAACACCAGCACCAGGTTAATTGCTCCATAATGGACCGTGTGTTGATGTCTGGGAACAATTGGCACCTCGGCAACTGTTCTCTGTCCGCAGGTTGAGATTTGATTACTTTTTTATCACTAAATTAAATTTCTTTCCCTGCTTGTCCTGTTACACTAAATCTCTTTAAATCTTAATAGACTGTGGCTTCTCCCAGCAGCTCAGGCCACTGATAACCAGGCCTGGGACTCACTGGCCCCAGGGCCTGCGGCGCAGCTGGGCTCGGCAGGTCTGGAGAGGGCAGGAGGAGGCAGATGCAACTGGGTGGAGGGGCTTCTCAGGCCCGAGGCCCAGGAAGGAGGACCCTGCCATCTGCAGAAGCAGTCTGGGCTGCTGCCTCTCCTCCCAGGCCCCCCAAGTGCTGCTCTGCCTCCCGCCTGTCTGCCCAGCCACCTCCCGGCCCTCTGCACTCAGGCCACCTTGGGAGGCCCTCTGCCTGCAGAAGTCCAGTCCCAAGTCCAGCAGGGCACAGGGCGCTCGGGGCAGGTGGGAGGGCCCAGGTGTCAGATCAGAGGGGAGGAGCGTCGCTGGTGGGGGCGCCGGCTGGGCTGCAGTGGGATGTCTGGGTGCCATCTCGGCCTCTTCCACTCCAGACTCTGAAACAAGCTCAGAACTACACAAAGCATGGCCAGTGTGTGTGGCAGGAAGGGACCAAGGCTCTGCCTGCACCTGAACCCCAGGACGGTCAGCACCGCAGGTGTCGCTGGGCCCTCACGGGCTGTGGCGCTGCACAGCTCTGCAGAGGCAGGCGTCCCAGGTCTCCATGGTGCCCACGGGGCAGGCGGATCTGGCCCCAGTAGGCACCCTCCCTCAGGGAACCAGGCTGCCAGCACATCGCCACCCAGCCCCGGCACCAGCAGCGATCTCCAGCCCAGAGATGACACAGGCTGTGTCCACTCAACCCATCACCAGAGCTGACCTCAGGGCCCACCCAACAGCAAGGACCAGAGATGCCCAGGGGGCGAGAGCCAGAGCATCGGGGGGCAGCAGACGGCCACTGTGCAGAACGCAGAGCACAGAGGCTTCGAAGGCAGGGAGGGAACACCAGCAGGACGCAGGAGGCATTGCAGGGATGGCCGCCTGGCCCCGTGCCAGGTGACCAACAGGACAGGAGACGTGGAAGTACTTTGGGGATGGCAGGAGGAGCCAGCCCCACAAGCTGATCGCCATGTCCATGTCCATGGGCGGACTCTTCCCCAGGATGTCATGGGCCTCCAGCAGCAGAAGCCAGCGGTGGGGTCGGCCCAGAGCATCCCAGGGTGCTGTCCTGGGTCAGGCCAGGCGACCTCCGCCACAGGCCGGGGCTGTGGGGAGTTTGCAGGGAGCATGGGGGCAGACGCTGGCCCCTCTGCCAGGAGGCAGCCCCCAGGGCTGGGGCTCAGGCCAGGGACGCTGCCCCTCCAGGGACCCGTGGGCCTCAGGGAGGGCCGTGTCTGGAGGAGAGTGACCTCCCTGCTCTCAGAGAGAAGAAAGCGAGTGATGAAACAATTTGCATTTCAGCAGCTCTCGGGTCTGTGGGCGAGGCCTGGGCGTCCCTGGCACAGCTGGCACATGTCCGGGGCCTCTCCCCACGTCCAGCTGCGGGTCTCAGCCGGCCACGCGATGTTGCCTGTGGTGCTCAGCATCTAACTGTGGCCGCACGTGGTTCTGTCCTTTGGTGGAATAAAGCGGAAGGCCCACCCTCAGCTGACCATGTGGTGAGATGACCCCAGTGGCTCAGACCTCACGTGGGGCCTGTCCTGCGAGTCCGTCCCTTTCCCTGTCCCTCCTGTCCTGCGAGTCTGTCCTTTTCCTGTCCCTGTGAAGACACTCATCCTTGTGCTCAGTGTCCACTGGGATCGCCCAGCTCAGTCTCACCTCGAGATCTGCAAATCGTCTACATATTCAAAGGCCCCGTGTCCACAGGCCTCCCCATGCCTGAGTGAGGTTCATGCACATCTTCAGGGGCACCACGTGGTCCTCGTCCACCATGGCCTTCCCCAGCTGCATTGAGTCAAGGAGCCCACAGAGGAGTAGAGGCTCAGGGCCACTGCACAAGACACTGGAGGGCAGGAATCCAGGCTGCAGGGGTTACCAGACGGAGACCAGGAGGGGCCTGTCTCTAGCCCCACCCTAGGGCCCCTGGCTCAGACCTGGGATCAGGGAGATGAAGGTGGGTCCACAGGGCCGGGCTCAGGCACTGGCCAGTCTAGAACAACCAGGGCTGTTCCCTGGACACCACAGAGCTCAGGCAGGCTGGGAGGCCCATGGGGCAGCACAGCCTAGAAACCCCAGAACATTCCATAGAGATCCAAGGAGGTCCTGGCCTTCACAGCAGGGCTGTTGACTCTTCTGCTGTCCACTGTGGACCCACCTGAAGGACTTAAAGCAAGCCCAGAGGGGATGCTCTAGGTCAGCAAGCCCAGCACCGCCTGAGACAAGCAGCGCAGCCCAGGCAGGTCCCACGCCATGGCGCTGAGTCCCAGACTTACCGCACAACACGAAGGCCCAGGGGCCAGGCCCAGGCACCCATCCCACCACCGTGGCAACCACAGGTGCCCACGGACTGGACCTCTGGGCACGGGGTGCCGCCTGGGCTGTGACTCACACAGCCTGAGCAGCAGTGGACTTCAGGGCCCACAGCAATGTGAGGAGGCTCTGGCCTGGGTCCCCAGCTGCGGAAGTCCAGCTAAGCAGCAGGAAGGCCACCCTGACCCTCCACAGGGGAGAGAGCCCGTCTGAGCTCAGACCACCCAGCTTCGCCTCAGTATCGGGAGGCAGACCGTAGCTGTGGTGTCTAGCACGGGCCCAGGAGTGACCGCTGACTCTGGGCAGATGCTGGGTGATGGCAGCTACTGTGGCCAGGCCGCGGCCGGACACCCCACGTCCCCAGCTGGGGACAGCTGACAGAGAGACCCAGAGGACAGGAGGACTTGGGGGCAGAGCTGCCCTCCTACCTTGCAGGTAGAGCCATTTGCCAGGGCAGCACAGGACACACTGGCATTTATTTAGGCCCATGGCTGACTCAGGTGAGGGGGCAACGAGGGAGCCGTCCCAGGGTTTATCACTAACGTCCACTGTTGCTGTTGCATGTGACTCTACATGAGGGCAACAGCCTCTGGGAACAGCCACGCTGCCTTGGCCCCTGTCCCCTGCCCCTGGACCCTTTGGGGACACCCTTTCCACCTGACTGTTCAGGGTTTCGGTGGCAGGGAGGGGCCACCTGCTGAGGGTGAGCAGGAACTGAGGAGGACGCAGAGTTTTGAGGGCAGACATGGAAGGACACTGAGGGCACTGGGCACTTAGGCTGAGAGCTGAGGGCCAGCCGCCATGGTATGGGCAGATCAGCCTGCACACCTGGGGCCTTTGGTCACTCCTGGGCCCTGGGCAGGGCTCGCAGGACAGAGGGCTAGTCCTGGCTGGCCACTCCATGCAGGCTGGACGAGGGTGCCCTTCTCAGACCAGGCAGAGTGCCCTGCGGTGCCGCGGGCAGTGGGAGGACCTCAGCACCAGCGAGGACTGCAGGAGGCCACATCCAGGAGCCAGGTCCTGGAGACGGTCGCACCGGGATGGCGCAACTGGAGCGGAGCGCAGAGCCAGCCTCCTGCTCGGCTCACTGGCCTTTCTGCAGCTGCGTCCCTGAGCAGGAGTCCACCCATAGCAGGGCCACAGAGCCAGGCCAGCAGCGAGCGGGTCCTCCAGAGCAGCAGGCTCGCAGCTGTGCGGTCTTGTCTTTGGAGAGTCTGGATTTGCTGAGCACTTGGCTGAAGAACCCATGACGTCCATAAGATGTGTGGACTTCTCAGGGTCAGGTCCTGGCCGCCTGGACCTGACTCCACATGGAGCTGTTTACCAGGCCCCTAGTCTGAAGCTGTGGACAGGGGCTCCCGGACTCGTCCACGGTCTCTCCCCAGGCAGCACCAACCTGGTCACTTTGCAGACACATTTTGGGGTTGGGTCCTGCCACACTGGGTCTATGTGTCCTCACTGGACAGGGGGCTGCCCCATCCACACCACCCTCTCTAGTGGAAAGTGAGAGCTCCTGTAAGCAGCAAGGAGGCCTGGGTTTGCAATGGCTGATGGCCACCTCTGGAAGAGGAATTCACAACCAATGTACCCTAGGGCCATGTAGAGAACCCAGTGTGAGGGTCTCTGCCCACAGGGCACTGCTCAGCATCACTCACCCACCCACTAGTCACCTACCCTCCACCTGCCAACAACCCACCACCCACCACCCGCCCTCCACCCACCCTCCTCCCACCAACAACCCTCCACTCGCCCTCCACCCACCAACAACCCACCACCCACCACCCACCCTCTACCCACCCAGCCGCTGTGGCCAGCAGCCAGTGTGACGCGTCGTCCACCCTGGGGACAGCACCCTCCTGAACCCACCAGCTCTCTCCCGGGGCTTCCCCTGGGCAGGGTGGCAAGGAAAACAGAAGCGAGCAGAAGCGTGAGGCCTGCCCAGGGGAGGGGCTCAGAAGCCAAGCAGAGTCTGGGGGCCACGGCTGGGGCCTGGGCTGGGCCCAAAGCCAGAGGAGCGCGTGTCTGGCCAGGGGCCAGGGTGGCCTGCTGCGGCCTCATGGTGGGCAGCAGGGCTGCAGGCCCCAGCCCCAGAGCTCACGCCGAACACAGCCGGCTCTGCATTGGGCGCCATTACAGGAGATTTGCTCGTGTGTTTCTCTCTTGCCCGGCGATCAGTGAAACATAATCGACTTTAAAGAAGATCCTGCTCTGCTCTGCGCACTGGGGATGCTTTGCGAGCACAGGCAGCACCGGGCCACCTCTGCCCAGGAGCAGGAGAGACAAGGGAGGCCCGCGGCCCAGGAGGAAAGAAGCCTGTCCTTCCAGGGCAGCTCTCCAGCCAGAGGCCAGGGTCACAGGACTCCGCAGAGCCTCTGACAAACTCGAAGGTGAGACTGGCAGGATTGGCTGGTGGACTCCGGGGCGGGAGGGAGGTCCTAGAGGACGTGGGGCTGAAGGAGGTGGCCCTGGGCAGCTGCACAGGCTGTCAGGGGCAGGGACCTCAGGCAGCAGGCAGGAGCTGGCAGGGCTGGGCGGCACCCGGCGGGACCCACCGCCTCAGGGAAGGGCCCCGTGGAGACCCACCGCTCGGCATCTCCTCCTTCCTGGCTCAGAAGACATGACTGCTCAAGGCCTTAAAAATGTTTTTGACCAAAAAGTGAAACTTCTTGTCCCCAAAATACAACAGAGAAACTGAAATTGGAATTGATCGGCATGGACGCCAGTGAGCACCTGGCTGTGGTCAGCCTGGGATGCGGAGACGTCCCCGAGGGGAGCCATGGATCTGGGCCTGTATGACATGGTCCCTTTGGCCACCCACCCAGGCATCTATCCACAGCTGCTGGGGACCTGGGACAAGGACAGCACTGGACAGCCCTGGCAGAAGCACTGCTGCCCCAGCAGAGCTGACCACCTGGTGTGGGGCCTCGGTGACGGGGCTCAGCTCCTGGGATCCCCAGGGTCCCTGCAAACACTTGGCACCACCTCTGGGTCCAGCAGCAAGACCAGGGACGGTGCTGGCTCTCCTGCAGGATCCACTGCCCCACACCAGGCTCCCAGGGCTGAGGCCGAGTCTTCAGGCTGACCACAGCAGCCTCACATGTGAGAGGCCCCGGCACCCTCTGACCCTAAGAGGAGTGGACATCGCCTGGAGGAACCTGTAGCCGCAGAGGGGAGGCCATGGCCCAGGTGTGGTCAGCAGGCTGGGCCCTCGCTCTGGGCAGAGCCTGAGCTGTTTCCACCTCTGCTGCACGCTGCCTTGTCCTCCCTGTGCCCCCAGCCAGGGCCAAGCAGAGCAGCTTCCTCAGGACAGGAGCCAAGCAAGGCAGGGAAAGCGGGGGACCTGCCCATCCTTGGCCAGGACAGGAGCCAGGCAAGGCAGGGAAAGTGGGGGACCTGCCCATCCTCAGCCAGGACGGGAGCCAGGTAAGGCAGGGAAAGCGGGGACCTGTCCATCCTTGGGACAGGAAGGTGAGCACAGGAAGGCCTCAGGCCCGTGGGCCCAAGGGTGCTTTGTCCTGGGAACGCCCAAGCCCCGACCGCAAAGAACAGAGATGCCCACCACCCCGAGGATGTCCAAGGGGCACGTGGCAGAATGGGCCCCACAAGAGTGGCCCACTCTTCCCGCTGAGGCCCTGTCTGCCCTGAGGGTGGGGACAGTGAGGCTTTGCACCCCCAAAGAGGCCCATTTGTATGTGACAAGGTGACAGTCACTCTTGCCATCTCCTGTGGGCCTCTCGGACGTGAGCCCAGTAGAGAGGGGCCCGCATGCTGGGCGGGGCACAGGGTCTGAGAGAAAGCGGGGCTCAGCACTGCAGCTGCAGGCACCTAAACTCCACCCACCTGCATGAGCTCAGAGGAGGAGCCCGAGCCCTCAGTGGGACCCTGCCCTGGCCGACTCCTCCACCCTAGCCTGGTAGGACCCCTAGCACTCAGGACCCCCAGCAGAGAACCACACCGAAGAACAGCCATGGGTACCCAGGATGGAGAAGGCCCAGGGTGGTGTCACAAAGGTCAGGGCCCCAGAATAGAGAGAGGACCCCAGACAGGCTGCCCTGGAGGGACCCCAGGCCGGGCCACTGGGGTGAGCCCCAGAAGACAACAGGGACCTTCCGTTAACGTCCTGGGCAGAGGACTGCCAAGGCCAGCCCATGAGCCCCCCAGGGGTGGGCCAGGGGCGGGCATGCAGTCTGGGGCAGAGCAAGGACCAGGCCCAGCACAGCAGGCGCCCATCAGGGTCTGCAAGGGCCCGGCTACTGTCCTGCTCACAGCCTCCTAGACTCCAGCAGAGCTCCCCACGCATGGGGACAGTCCCATCCCTGTCACAGAAATCCATCCTCCTCGGCTGGCAGGGGCGTTTCTGGCCCTACCTTCCCCAGCAAAGCCTCTGAGGCAGGGCCGCTGAAGGTCTCCACAGACCCCGCGCCTGGAAGCAGCCTCGACACAGCAGTGTGCTACAGAGACAGCATCTGTGAAGCCCCTTCCCCGTCCAGGCCGGCCCTGGGGTGGATGGGCCCTTCCAGCAGGGTGGAGCTGGACAGGGCGTGGTCTGGAGCAGCCCGCAGGGCCGGGAGACTCCAGACCCACCTCCCAACACTGAAATGAGATCCAGGAGCTGCCTGGGGGATGCAGACGGTGCCCTGGTTTCCCCACCTGTCCACTAGCAAGCCACCGTGAAGGCCAAGTTTGGAAATCTGCTCTGTCACATTCAGTGCCGTCCCCAGGAGCCATGCTGTCATCATACCTGCCCCTGTCCTGGATGGAGCTGCTGCAGCAGACTGGCCAGCCTGGAGCTATGAGGGCCACGGTCCCTGGGCTGGGCCAGGCAGGACTCACTGAGGCCCATCTGCAGAACCAGAGGCCCCGAGAGCCGGCACCTGGCCCCACCATGGGGAGCAGGCACTGCTGGTGCTGGAGTGACCCACACCTGATGTCCCCCAAGTCCCTGCCAGGCTCCATGGGCTGAGGCGCCCTTGGCACCCGCCCAGCTCCAAGGCATGGTCCTCACCCAGACCCTCACTGCCCATCCTGAGCCTCTGCTCCTGGAGGCCTGTGGTGCCTCCAACTCATTTGGAGCCCAAGACGGCAGCAACTCCTTTACCCTGGGAACTGGAGGTTCACAGCCCAGAAGCCTCTAGTGGAATCGCCTCGGCACAGAAGGGCTTCCTGAGGCAGGCGAGAACACTGTGGTGGGACCAGGGCAGAGACGGGGGGCCCCCTGAGACCTGGGCACCAGAGCCACCTTTCCCTGGGATCAGGGTCTCAGCCAGAGGGTCCATGCCCCAAGCCCCAGCCCCAGCCCAGGGGGCCAAGCCAGCTGCACAAGCCACTCGCCCAGTGTCCAGGGCTCAGGTGTAGGAGTAGAAAGGCCAGCAGTGTAACAGGACGGGCATGAGGAGGGCAGCTGAGGGGCCAGGATGGAAAGTTACAAGCAGGTGACAGAGAGTGTGGGTCCACAGACCCTTGACAGAGAGGAGGGGAGAAGAAGGCCCACCTGACCAGCAGAGGTAAACTGCACGGTGCCCAGAGGCCCTGGACCAGGTCACTCCCAGCTGCAAGAGGACACAGGGACCCGGGGCAACTAAAGGCACATTTCTGTAGACAGCCCAGTGGTGACAGTAAACCCAGGCAACCTCAGGAGGAGGTTGCCAGCCAGGGGTCAGCGGGGAGGGCCTTGCACCTGGAGAGGAGGCCGGAGGTTGCTGCTCAGTGCACCTGCTCCCAACACCTGCTGGGCACAGCTCGTCACCGGAAGCCTGGCTGTTGGCAGTCCCCGGTGTTGCTCACACAGGTCAGCTGGCAGGGTGGTGGCTGAGCCCACCTGGGGTGGTGACCCAGAGCCTGGCACAGTGGGCACACAGTGGATGGGGGCCTGGAGCCACAGAGGCCACCACTGCCACTTTCCCAGAGTCCTGAAGGTAGACATCCTTGCCTGGGTCAGCCTAGGCTGGACCCAAGACCAGCAACCTCCATGCAGGTGCTGCCCACACACAGAGGAGGACAGGACCGACAGGACGTGTGGACAGAGGCCAGCGCTGAGCAAGCCCAGTCCTCCCAGAGGGCGGCCCCTCCAGGCCCTCCCCTGCCCAGCTCTGCCCCAGGAGCTCCATCAACACCAAGGTCAAGAGGAGCGGAGGCAGCCAGTGCCCCCACCCCGGACTGGGCCTGGACAGCAGCGGGCATGGCCAGCAGTCACCCCGCAAGGAGATCGTGACTCTTCCCCAGCACAGCAGAAGCAAAGGTGGGTTGGGGGGAAGCCAGCCGAGCCTGCCACCTCCAGGCTCCTGGCTGACTGGGCACACCATGGCATGGGCTGCTGCCCTGACCACACAGGCCAGGAACGCTCACTGCCTCAAAGGCTGGAGGCTGGACTCCAGGGTGGAGTCTCTGAGGTAGATGCCCCCGACCACCCTGGGGAACCTGGAATCTTTGAGGCTCCTTGGCCTCACCTGTCCCCCATCTTCACCAGCCGACCTCCTGTGTGTGCTGAGTCCAAGTCTGCTGTAACAAGGGTGCAGTCGCTGATTTAGGGTCACCCGACTCCAGCATGACCCTGTCTTTAATTGCATCTGCAATGACCCATTTCCAAATAGCAGGGTTTCACCCTGTCCCTGGGGACACAGGCAATCCCTGGAAGGGACACCCTGTAGTGCCTGAGCTGGGGTCTCTCCTGCCTGTGTCCTGGGGTGAGGCTCAGCTGCTGCCCACAGAAGCCTGGAAGGAGGGACGTGGCCTGGCCCTCAGCCTGCTGGGCCCCCGAGGCAAGACAGGCCCCTGGCCACAGTGTCTGGAAAGGGCTGGTCTCTGCTGGGCTGTTCCTCCCACACTGGGTATGTGGGCACTTCCTCCTCTGTGGCACCAAGGTCCCGTCTCCTGTGCTTGGCGGACCACCTGGGGCAAGTCAGGGTCCTCCCTGTGCTTGGCAGACCATCTGGAGCCAGGGCTCTCCTGAGGGCTGAACTGTGGCTCCGGGGTGGGGTGCAGGACTCCTGTGCTTTTGGAAAGCTGCTGGGCGATTCTACTGGAGCTGGGGCTGAGAACCAGCAAGTGCCCACAGGCCTGGCAGGCGAGTGCACAGCACACAGCACAGCTACCGACTTTCCAGAACAAAGAAAACCCACTTCAAGACAATTTGCTCCCTAGGCTGGAAGTAGCCAGCAATTTTCAAATGGCAGCTTCTTTTAATCACAGAGGGAGAGAGAGGGAGGGCAAGAGAGAGAGAGAGAGGCACAGCGTGAGCGCGGGTGGCAGTTCCCCAACATCTGGCGCGGCTCCCATGGCGGCGACCAGAGTCGGTTCCCAGCCCAGAGTTCCAGGTTCTTGTCAGGAAGAAAGAGTTGGAGGAGAAAAATGCTAGATGGAGCAAGAGGATTTCTTGAAGTGAGACTACATGCCTTAGAAAGAGGCAGCAGTCTCCCCGAAGGACCTGGAGACCTAGAGACCTAGAGACCACATGTGATCCAAGAAAGTCTCTGTTCATTTGGGATGTTGGCTCACTTAAGATGAGGAAGTATAAGAGTTAGTTTCCATACTTGGTTTTTAAAGAGGTGCTCCATGGACTTTACTGAGCTTGGTCAATGTGCATTTCCGCATATTTGGATAGTGGTCTGAATTCATCCCACATGAATCAGCTGCCAGCAGACTGACTGCAGACCACCAGTGGAGAATCAGCTGCCTGCTGCTGCCTGGAAGTTCACTGTCACAGTACCTGCAAGATCTCTCAGCCTGACCAATCACTCCCTGCCTCTGGGGCACTCACATCAACTGACTGCTCCCTGCCGCCAGGACCCCCAGACCAACTGACTGCGCACTATCACCAGGACCCCAGACCGACTGATTGCACCCGGCCTCCAGGATCCCACAACCACACCAAACATACCGGACCTCCAGGACCCCTGCCGGACCAACTGCATCCTGTCTCCAGGACCTCCAGCTGACCATGTCCACCCCTGAGCTGCAGCTCCCCATTTGCAACACATTTGGAAGCCAGAGCAGCCATCTTGGATAATCCTGGAAGCCGTAGCTCCGATCTTCGGGTGGAGCAAATCCCATCCTGCGACACCTGCTGGAGGCTTGAAGCTCATTCTCAGGTACCGCTCATACATTGGGCTACTGAACACTGGGAGGTTTCATTATAATATGACTATTATACAGTAGATTTTCTTTTTTCTCCTTTTTAAAAAAAATTTAAGTTTTTATTTCTTTACGTTTCTTGCTTTCTTTTCCTTCTGTTTACCTGTTCCCTCAGAGTCCATTTCTCCCTTATTTACATGATGGTATTGTCCTCATAGGGGTTACTTGGTCTAGGATTGCATAGTGTCTGGTTTGGGCACTGCTAATATTGATCTCCCCTTAAAGAAAAGGTTTTGAAAACCTATTATAGGGCCACTATAAGCCTATAGGGAGAAATCTGCAATACCCCAGATCTGCAGCGCAAGAGGGGAAGATACATGAACAACATGAAAAAACAAGGGAAGAAAATGATCCAAATAAATCTAGATTCTACAGTAATAGAATCCAATGACAGTATGTTAGAAGAAATATCAGAAAAGGACTTCAGATTATACATGATTAAGATGATTCGCGAAGCAAAGGATGAGATAAGAGAGCAAATGTAGGCAATGAATGATAATACCAATAAGTTGAAAGAGCACCTGCAGGAAGCAAAAGATCATTTCAACAAAGAGATAGAGATTCTCAAAAAAAACCAAACAGAAATCCTTGAAATGAAGGAGACAATAAACCAAATAAAAAACTCAATGGAAAGCATCACCAACAGATTAGACCACTTGGAAGACAGAACCTCAGACAATGAAGACAAAATATTTAATCTTGAAAATAAAGTCGCCCAAACAGAGAAGATGGTAAGAAATCATGAACAGAATCTCCAAGAACTATGGGACATCATGAAAAGACCAAATTTAAGAATTATTGGGATTGAGGAAGAAACAAAGATACAAACCAAAGTAATGAACAACCTATTCAATGAAATAATATCAGAAAATTTCCCAAACCTGAAGAATGAAATGGAAAATCAAATACAAGAGGCTTACAGAACACCAAATGCACAGAATCACAACAGATCCACACTAAGGCACATTATAATGAAAATGCCTAACATTCAAAATAAACATAGGATTTTGAAGGCCACGAGAGGAAAGCATCAGATTACATATAGAGGGAGACCAATATGGATAGCAGCAGACTTCTCAACCCAGACTCTAAAAGCTAGAAGGGCCTGGACCAACATATTTCAAACTCTGAAAGAACTTGGTTGCCAACCAAGAATCCTATACCCAACAAAACTAACCTTCAGATTTGAAGATGAAATAAAATCCTTCCATGATAAACAAAAGTTAAAAGAATTTACAAATAGAAAGCCTGCACTACAGAATGTTCTCAACAAAATATTCCATGAGGAGGAAATGAAAAACAACAATGTAGGTCAGCAAAGGGAGGAACTACCTTAGAGAAAAACCACTCAAAGGAGAAACCAAGCCAACTTAAAAACCAAAAATCAGCCAAATGGCTGGGAATACAAATCATTTCTCAATAATATCCCTGAACGTTAATGGCCTAAACTGATCAATCAAAAGACATAGACTGGCAGAATGGATTAAAAAGAAAGACCCAACAATATGCTGCCTGCAAGAGACTCATCTCATAGAAAAAGACATCCACAGACTAAAGGTGAAAGGATGGGAAAAAACCTACCACGCACATGGACTCAGTAAAAAAGCGGGGGTTTCCATCCTTATATCAGATAAAGTGGACTTCAATCCAAAGTTATTCAGAAGGGATAAAGAAGGACATTTCCTACTGCTTAAGGGAACCATAAATCAGGAAGACATAACGATAGTAAATATTTATGCCCCAAACAATGGTGCATCCCTGTACATCAAAAAATCCTTCTCAATTTCAAGAATCACATAGAGAGCAGCACAAATATTCTGGGCGACTTTAAAGCACCGCTGTCACCACTAGATAGATCTTCCAAACAAAATCCAACCAAAGAAACCTAGGACTCAATAACACAATCAATAACCTAGACTTAATAGACATATATAGAATATTCCATCCATCAATGAACGGATACACTTTCTTCTCAGCAGCACATGGAACCTTCTTGAAAATAGACCATATGTTATGCCACAAAGCAGCCCTTAGGAAATGCAAAAAAATAGAGATACTGCCTTGTGTTCTATCAGATCATAATGGACTGAGATTAGAAATCAATAACAAATTAAAAAAAGGAAATTACTCCAACACTTGGAAACTAAATAATATGCTATTGAATGAAACATGGATAACAAAAAATATCAGGGAGGAGATTAAAAAATTCTTAGAGGTCAATGAGAATGATGATACAACATATCAAAATCTCTGGGACACTATGAAAGCAGTACTAAGAGGAAAATTCATTGCATGGAGTGCATTCCAGAAAAGAATGAAAAGTCAACAACTAAATGACCTAACATTACAGCTCAAAGACCTAGAAAAAGAAGAACAGAATAACAGCAAAGTAGTAGAAGACAGTAAATAATTAAAATCAGAGCTGAAATCAATGAAATTGAAACAAAAGAAACTATTCAAATAATTGACATAACAAAAAGTTGGTTCTTTGAGAAAGTAAACAAAATAGATAAACCCTTAGCCACACTAACAAAGAGAAGGAGAGAGAAAACTCAAATTACTACAATACATGATGCAAAAGGAAATATCACAACAGACACCACTGAGATACAGAACATAATGAGAGGCTAATTTGAAAATCTGTATTCCAACAAAATAGAAAGTACCGAAGACATTGACAAATTTCTAGAAGCATATGCTCCTCCCAAAATGTACCAGGAGGACTTACACAATTTAAATAGACCAATATCAAGCAATGAAATAGAAGAAGCCATTAAAAATCTACCATCCACGAAAAGCCCAGGACCAGATAAATTCTCAATCAAGTTCTACAAGACCTTCAAAGAAGAACTCACTCCAATATTTCTCAAAATATTCCAGGAAATAGAAAAGGAGGGTACCCTACCGAACTCATTCTATGAAGCTAATATCACCCTCATACCCAAACCAGGAAACGACACTTCAAGGAAAGAAAATTTTAGACCAATGTCCTTGATGAGTATAGATGCTAAGATCCTTAACAAAATATTGGAAAACCGTATCCAAGAACATATTAAAAAAATTGTGCAAAATGATCAAGTGGGGTTCATTCCTGGAATGCAAGGATGGTTTAACATCCGTAAATCAATAAACGTAATCCATCATGTCAATAGACTTAAGGATAAGAATCAAATGGTTATTTCAATTGACGCAGCAAAAGCATTCGACAATATACAACACCCCTTCATGCTGAAAACACTAGAAGAAATAGGAATAGTAGGAACATACCTGGACATTGTAAAGGCTATTTATACTAAGCCCATGGCCAACATCATTCTTAATGGAGAAAAACTGAAACCATTCCCTTTAAAAACAGGATCAACACAGGGATGTCCTCTTTCACCACTTCTATTCAACATTGTCCTCGAAACTCTAGCCAGAGCAATTAGGCAGACTAAAGAAATTAAAGGGATACGAATAGGAAAAGAGGAACTTAAGCTGTCACTATTTGTGGATGACAAGATTCTATATTTAGAGAATCCAAAAACCTCCTCCAGAAAACCTCATCAAAAATTCAGCAAAATAGCAGCTATAAAATCAACATGCATAAATCTACAGCATTTTTATACGCAAGTGATGAAACAGCTTAAAGGGAAATGAGGAGAACAAATTCACTTTTGTAATAGCCTCAAAAAAAAATAAAATACTTGGGTATCAATCTAACCAAAGAGGTAAAAGATCTCTACAATGAAAACTACAAAACACTGAAGAAAGAAATTAAGGAAGACCTTAGAAGATGGAAAGATCTCCCATGTTCTTGGATAGGCAGAATTAATATTGTCAAAATGGCCATACTACAAAAAGTGCTATACAGATTCAATGCAATTGCAATTAAAATCCCAATGACGTTCCTCACAGAAATAGAGCAAGCAATCATGAAATTCATCTGGAAGAATAAGAAACCCAGAATAGCTAAAGCAATTCTTAGCAGGAAGAATGAAACAGGGGGTATCGCAATACCAGAACTTCAACTACACTACAAAGCAATAGTAACAAAAACGGCATGATACTGGCACCAAAATAGACAGGTAGATCAATGGTACAGAATAGAGGACACGGACACAAACCCAAATAAATACAATTTTCTCATACTAGACAAAGGGGCCAAAAATATGCAATGGAGAAAAGATAGTCTCTTCAACAAATGGTGCTGGGAAAACTGGAAATCCATATGCAACAGAATGAAACTAAACCCCTATCTCTCACCCTGCACAAAACTCAACTCACAATGGATCAAGGACCTTGAAATCAGACCAGAGACCCTGCATCTCATAGAAGAAAAAGTAGGTCCAAATCTTCACCTTGTTGGCTTAGGATCAGACTTCCTTAACAGGACTCCCATAGCACAAGAAATAAAAGCAAGAATCAATAACTGGGATAGATTCAAACTAAATAGCTTTCTCTCAGCAAAGGAAACTATCAGAAATACGAAGAGAGAGCCTACAGAATGGGAGAATATCTTTGGCACTCATACTTCAGATAGAACACTAATTTCCAGAATATACAAAGAACTCAAAAAACTCTACACCAAGAATGCAAATAACCCAATCAACAAATAGGCTAAGGATATGAACAGACACTTCACAGAAGAAGATGTACAACCAATCAACAGATATATGAAAAAATGTTCAAAATCTTTAGTAATAAGAGAAATGCAAATCAAAACTACACTAAGATTCCATCTCACCCCAATTAGAATGGCCATTATCAAGAACACAAGCAACAATAGGTGTTGGCGAGGATTTGGGGAAAAAGGTACGCTCATACATTGCTGGTGGGACTGCAAATTAGTGCAGCCACTCTGGAAAGCAGTGTGGAGATTCCTTAGAAAACTTGGAATGAACCTACCATTTGACCCAAGTATCCCACTCCTCGGCCTATACCCAAAGGACTTAAAATCAGCACACTACAGAGATACAGCCACATCAATGTTCATAGCGGCTCCATTCACAATAGCCAGACTATGGAACCAACCTAGATGCCCTTCAATTGATGTATGGATAAAGAAACTGTGGCATATATATATATATATATATATATATATATATATATACACAATGGAATATTACTCAGCTATAAAGAATAATAAAATTATGGCACTTGTGCTAATGGATGAAATTGGAGAATATCATGTTAAGTGAGATAAGCCAATCTCAAAAATTCAAAAGAGGAATGTTCTCACTGATAAGTGGATGATGGCACTTAATGGGGGGTGGGAGTGGGACAAGAATGGAGGAAGCAGGGACTGTATAGAGGGAAAAGAGAGGTGGGAGGGGTGGGGGGGTGGAAAAATAATGGAATGAATCAAACATCATTACTCTATGTAAATTTATGAATATGCAAATGTATGCTGTTACTCCATGTACAAACAGAAACAACATATATCCCATTTGTTTACAATAAAAATAAATAAAAAAAAGATTTAAAGAGATTTAGTGTAACAGGACAAGCAGGGAAAGAAATTTAATTTAGTGATAAAAAAGTAATCAAATCTCAACCTGCAGACAGAGAACAGTCACCGAGTTGCCAATTGTTCCCAGACATCAACACATGGTCCATTATGGAGCAATTAACCTGGTACTGGTGTTCCATCACTCGGCCTGGCCAAGCGGGACAGAGGCACGACCTGAACCTTCTCACTCTGCAGGGAGGAGTGGCACTCAGGTGGGCCCGGAGCGTCTCCTTTGTCCCTTTCATGGAGTCAGACACCCTCAGCTGTGGACTCAGCACTGTTCACAGCTGCGGCAGGTGCATCCTATGTGCAGGGTGTGCAGAGTGCTCAGGGCTCTGGGTGCATCCACACCTGCACAGGAGCCGTGTGGCCCTTGCAGAGGGCGCCCGTGGCTGGGGGTGGAGGGGTGCAGGGTGTGGGGACAAGCGGGGCCTTGCTCTGCCCACATCACCACAGCATCTGGCCGTCCTTTCTTAGAATCCCAACAGCCTCCCGCCCCTGGCTCTTGCCCAGGGCCCCAAGGACCCGCCTGGACTGCCCGACCTCATCCTGCCACCACTTGGACTTGCCTGCTGGGGCCTTCACTTCCTGGCTTCTCCATGTGGATTGCACCTTCTCCAGACAGCGGGGAGGAGGGTCGCCACCTGCAAGCCTCCTCAGGCCTCCTGCTGCTGGTGCCCCACCAGACCCACGTCTCCTTCTCTGCTTCCCAGCCTCGAATCTCTGGCTTCTCGCTCTTATCTGTAAGGTTGCCTGTCCGAGTCAGGATCCACCCTAAGTCCAGGGCAGCCCACCTTCAGACCATGCTGGAGGGGCAGGCCCCATTTCCAGGAAGGCCTGCACAGGTGCTGGGTGCCAGACGGGACGTGGGTTTGGGGGATGATGTTCTCCTCCAGGTGGGAGCCCAGTGGACCCACAATGTTCCAGATCCGGCAGAGTCTGTGGGTGGGCCAAGCTGAGGAGGCCCTGACCAGCTGGCTAGGGCCGTGTGATGGGCTGGGAGTTTGCTGGATGGTGGGCACAGCTCCCAGGGTCTCTGGCAGCCTGTCCCACCCCTGTCCACAGCCCACTGGTCTGCTCTCCACAGGGACTCCCCATTCTGGGAAGAGCCAGCCTGGTCCCAGGAGCCACCAACCCTTCCTGACCCTCTGGAAGGAGCGGGTCCAGCTGGCCAGCCCAGTCTGGGGGCGAGGCCGAGTGCCCAGCTGCAGATGAAGGTCCTGCTCTGCTGGTCCTGGGCGCAGGTGCCCAATTGCACCCTTCTGGGTATTCCACCCCATGCTATGGCCCCGAGCACTGTCCTGGACGAGGCCATCACGGTGAGGCCGAGCGGGCAGTGCCTGGCCTGGCGCTCCCGGGCACGTGGGCTTCTGTGGCAGCACAAGCTGCCCTGTGTGTGGAGGCAGCATTGGAACTCTGAACAGGGGTCTTTCTGCACCTGAGGATGCTCCTGGGTCCCTAGGGAGCCCCACGGCTCGGTTAGGTTTCTTGGCTCTGCGCCCTCTCCCTGCATATGCTGTTAGTTTGTCATTGCCTGGATTCTTATTTTTATTGAGTTAATATTATTAAGTTTGTTTTACCATGAAAACTCATGAGACCCTGTGCCTGGGTGTGGTGGGGTGACATCAGCCTGGCTGTGTGGGTTAGCCTCCTCTCTGTGGTAGGCTAGCCTCCTCTGTGGTGGGCTAGCCTCCTCTCTGTGACAGACCTACTTCTTGGTCTTCTGCAGGAAGGAAGCAGGGCTGGAGATGTCTCCTGTGGTGTGGGCTGCCCGGGAGCTGGGTGTGCCCTCTGTCCTGGAGGGGCCGATGGTGCTGGGCGTCTGCCACATGTACCTCATCTTCCTGTCCCTGAGAGTGCCGTACCTGTCCAGCGCAGCAGTGTGCCTGGTAGACCCGAGCCTCCTACTCGCCACCCCTGCAGTCCGGGCTCCATGGCTGATCTGGCACGGGGGTCCTCCTGCCCCATCTCCCTGGTCTTCCTGAGGTCAGGCCTGATGGCTGGGGCTACAGCATCGTCCTGGAGCCATGAGGAGACTGAGGATGTTCTCTTGCTGACCCCCTCTGCCACCAGACAAGGCCAAGCGGCACCCCTGACTCTCCCTGGCAAGTCGAAGCCCCAGGGATGTGGGAAGGGCAAGTCTGGTTCCATGCCCAGGGGTGGGGCCTGAGCTGGCTGCCCAAGCTCAGCCCTGGTGGGGTGGTTCTCACTCCCCACAGCTGACCTGTGCCCCTGTATGCCGGGCTCTGTCTCCTGGAGTCTGTGATGGTCCTAGTGACCTGAGCCCCCATGCTCCACCTGGCCTCTGCTTCCCCAGGGCTGCCCGTCACTGCTGGGAGCCTGCTGCCCAGCGTCCCACAGTCAGTGTTGGGGACACTGACAGGAGGCTCTGTGTGTGCCAGCTCACCAGTCTCTCCCTTAGGCAGTCTGTGCTAGCCTCAGGTTGGCCGTGGTAATCCGGGGTACCTGGGGGCTGCTCTGAGCTGCTGCAGTGAGTGATCAGCATCCACGTGTCTCTGAGCTCACGTTATCTGTCCACCTCTCTTGGTGCTGGGGGGACTGCCTGGGGTGCGCCCATGTGCCAGGAGGGCTTGCCGCTGCTCTGGACGGGTGCAGCCTCTCCCCACGTGCAGAGGTTCAGAGATAAAGGAAGGAGCAGAGTCAAAGAGTCGGTCCCTCCCACAGGGCAGCAGGATAACCATCACAAGGCTGGGAGGGGTCAAGAGAGGGCGGAGGGTGCAGGGACGGTGATGGGGATGGTAGTGGGGTCCAGGGTGGAGAGCCACTCACCCCTTACCCAACTGTTCCAGGCAGGCTGGTTGTACATCAGTCAGTCAGCTGGGGTCACTGGGCTTCCACTGTGTCTGTGCCTGGGGATGGACTTGGCAAGAAGCAAGCTGATGAGTTCTTCACCCTTGTATGGTCTCTGGCCTGTGGGACAGGTCATGGACGGCCATTGTTCCAGACTGCAAGGTGCATGGAGGAGGGGACAGAGCGAGAGGTGAGTTCAGGGCCTGGCCTGCTCTGGGGTCCTCGGGCAGCCCCAAGTGCACAGTGGTGCAGAGCTGGAGGCAGTACTGGCCACTCCAGGTAATGGCAGTGTTGCTGTGTGGCCAGGGCCCTGAGCTAAGTCAGGACTGATTCCTGTGGCCCAACTGTGTCTGCACAGAGAGTGCAGAATGAGCTAAGTGGGCACCATGTTGCAGAGCACTGAGCTTTGTCTGCACAGTGAGTGCAGAGTGAGCTAAGTGGGCACCATGTTGCAGAGCACTGAGCCTTGGAGGGTGCTACTGAGCACCACCAGGGGCAGAGCCAAGGGCCCTGGGAAGAGCCTGGTAGCCTGCAGAGTGGCCAGAGGGAGGCCTGGGCCTGGGCTTAGAGCTGAGCTTGCCTGGATGGGTCAGGAACTGGCTCCTGAACCAGAGCAGGATGGCTCCCCAGGAGAAAGCCAGGTGCTGTCCATGCTGGACACTGCCTTCTGCGCGGCAGAGGAGCAGTCTGTCTCAGCAGGTGAGCTCAGGGGCATGGCCGAGTGACCACAGGAGGAGCAGCAGTGAAGGACAGCCTCTTCTCTTGGATGGGGACAGCGTGACTTACTGCACCTGGCAGAGACCAGGGCCTCCGCCTCCCAGCACCAGCATCAGGGGAGGCCAGCAACCCTCCGCCCTCCCTGGTGGACATGCCAGGTCCCTGTGTCAGCTAACCATATGGACTGGAGGCAGCTCCTGCTGGGCAGTGCCGGGGGAAGCCCGAGGATCCCTCCACCTCCATCCTTCCTGGCACCAGGGCACAGAAAGTGTCCTTGAGGAGGGGACATGAGCTCTCCTTCAGGGCAGCCAGCCCTTGGCTGAGTCGAGCCTTATGCCTAAGAGCAGCTGGACGATGGCCATGAAAGGTGGCTGGACAGTATAGAAAACCTCAGAGGTAGGGAAATGGCTGAGGGCCTCTCATGCCCGTGCAGGACTTCAGGCCTGGAGGCGCCTCCAGGAAGACCAGGCCCTGCACCTCCAGAGGGTCCTGGGCTCTGTACAGGCAGCTGTCTGTCCAGCACAGCTTGGGCTGAGGGGGAGACCAGGAGGGCAGTTGGCACTCTCGCCACTGTTCCTCAGCTCCTGGGAGGGCCAGGCTGTGCGGACCTGTGTCTGCTCCTCGTCCTGGAGTTGCAGCATGGACCCCACGTCTGGGCCTTCCAACCCATCAGGAGGACAGGCACTGGTCAGCCACTCCCGCTTCTGTGGCCGTGAGATTTGGTGAGCACTGTGGGAGAAAGATGGGCTGGGGAGGGACGGCAGACCGTGGGTGCTGCCCTTGTGGGAGGAACACCCAGAAGTAGCCTGAGTGGCTGGACTGAGAGGGGAGAGTGCTAGCAGGGGCCAGGCAGGGACGAGGCCTGAGGAGGCAGAGGAGGCCACCAGCAGAGCCCGGGAGGACCAGGGTGGTCAGCACTGATGGATATGGAGAGTCAGAAATTCCCAAGATAACGAGGCCTGAAGAACAGGAGAGTGTGGAAATGAAGCCACGTGTTGATGGCTTTCAGCCCCCAGACCAGGGTTTCCAGCTGCCAGCCGCAGGCAGGGAGCTGTTTCCTCACCTCAGAGGAGTGTCTTCAGGAGGCCTTGTCTCCTCCAAAGGAGACCCTAGGCAGCCCCTTACCACAGACCTTTACCAAAAGGCCCGCAGTCCTGACAGCAAAACTGACTTGCTTACGAGACCACCCCTCAAATGACCGTAAGCAAAACTGACTTTCTCACTAGACCATCCCTCAAATAACCCTAAGCAAAATTGACATGCTCACAAGACCTCCCCTCAAATGACCCGAAGCAAAACTGACTTGCTCACTAGACCACCCCTCAAATAACCCTAAGCAAAACTGACTTGCTCACTAGACCACCCCTCAAATAACCCTAAGCAAAACTGACTTGCTCACGAGACCACACTCAAATAACCTACATGAACCAGCCCCTTTCTTCGTTCAGTGTCTCGTCCACCAGCAGAGTGGGCCTCGGGCGCCATTTCAAACCCCTGAACGGGGAGCTGAGATGCTGCCTGGGGCTTGCGTCCTGCCAGTCTCTCTCTGAGAATAAGCACAGCGAGGCGTTTGGCTGGCAGGGCTGGGCCCGGGGGTCTTGGGGTCAACGGCAGGCTGGGGTCTTACTCTGAGTGGTGTGGGCTCTGGGCCAGTAGGGGCCAGCACACTGAGAGTCCTGAAGGAACAGAGCCTTTTCCGGGGCCTGCTGGGTAGCGTGGGGCCCTGAGACCAGGCCCACCCACAGTGGTGGGGTGTGGGGGATGATTCTGGGGAGCTCTGGATTCCCTCAGATGCCCCAGAGGACAGTCCAGCCGAGCCTCCAGACGGAAGGGTCCTGTGCAGCCCAGGGGCCACGGAGACCTCGAGTTGTGGGGAGGCGATTGGCCATTTGCTTGAAGAACCTGATTGCCAGGTGCTCTGGGACCTTCCAAAGGCAGAAGTCACAGTCACTGCAGAGGCTGAGGACAACCTGGCAGGTCAATGCAGACCCCAAGCAACCCTAGGGAGAGTTGGGGCCTGAGAGAGGCGCTGTGCAGAACTGGTCCTCCCTCCCTGGAGATGGCCGGGCAGAGAGACCTGCACACTGGAGCTCAGAGGCCGGGGGCGGGGCTCCTGCCAGCTCCACCCGGGGGGCCCTGGGTGTGGCCCTCGCGTGCTGCCTGTGCCATGCAGCCTGGCAGCAGACCTGGCACAGCACTTCCCATTCCTCCGAGTGCAGGCTTCCCACCTGAGCAGGGAAAGGCTTGGAGTCTCTTCCCCTTTCTGGTTTCTTTTCAAAGGACTGTTCTGCAAGCTATTCTGTGCCTCAGGAACACAAGAGAGGAAGTGCGGCTCCCCACAGGGCTGCATCTCAGACCTCACACCTGCAGAGTGTCTGAGAGTAAACACCCTGGCGCCATCCCAATTGGCAGCAGCAGATGGCGGGGCTGAGTGCAGCACGGGCTCCTGGGAAGCAGGAATGCCCCTGCCACGGAACAGCCTGGGTGGTGGCTCAGGCAGGGTGGGGATGTCCCTGCCCTTGTCTGCTGTCCATGCTCCAGACACCATCCAGGCAGTGCAGAGAGAGGCAAGCCTTGCCCAGGGGTGCCTGCCAGGCCACCTGCCTCCCTCTCCTTCTGAAGGTGAAATGGGTCCCAGGAAGGTTCCCTGCCTGGGCAGAGGGCTCCTGCCACAGAGATGAGGCTGGGTGAGGACGTCCTCCTCTGGGGGCAACTTCCGCCAGGGCAGGGTCACCTGTGGGTAGAGGAGGGGGCCACTAGCTGCAGGGCCATGGGGGACAGACCTTGTTCTCAGATTCCACCCTACCACTGGACGCCCTGTGGGTGGGACCTGGACCCAAATTCCAGCACAATCCACTCCTGAGAGCCCCAGCTAGACCAGAGGAGGGAGCCTGGTGTCCCGGGCATTTGGCGGCTGCACCCAGGCAGAGGTAGCTCCAGAGCACCTACAGTGGAGGTCTGTAGAGGGCACATGGACCCTGGAGGTCGTGTCTGGACATACCGTCCCGGCCAGAACCCTGGGCACCAGCCAAGTTGGAGGCTGTCTCAACACAACCTGAGGCTGGGGGTCTGGTGGAAAAGGGGCCTGTCGCCCTCAGTTCTGGAGCAGAGTCCATGATCAGGGCCCCACCTGCTTGGCCTTTGGTAGGGCCCCTGGGTGGCCTGACGACCTGGCAGAGGACCCAGGAGGAGCCCTGTGTGCCGAGGTGCTCCCATGGGGTTTAGGCAGGAGGCGAGGGGGCTCGGCCAGACTCACGCCTGGTCACCCAGCTCCCAGATCAGACAGGGGCCCAAGAGCCACACTGGCCATTCCAAGGGCAGAGCAGTGAGCAGATGGCCACCACCAGGCCCTGGAGGTGCCGCCACCTCCCCCGGCTGCACGGGGCCCTTTGGGGACATAGGCAGACCACACCCACACCACAGCGAGGCCCGAGACCAGCTCTCGGTGTTTCCTAAAGCATGTGTCACCCTCCTACAAGACAGAGAATGCATGTGAGACCGGCAGGGTGTCCACTGCCCACATGAAGGACATCAAGGACAGTACTTGAGGGTGGGAGGGGTGGTGGGCCGAGAAGAACCCTGAGACCAGACTTCAGGGACCCATGAGGTGGAGTTGGCCCCACCTCTTCCTGAGCACACCTGGTCATGCCGTGGCCGACCTGGGTTGCGCTCCAGGGCTCAGCTACTGCGGAGACTCCAGTGGCCAGAAGTGTGTCACAGCGAGGCAGAAAGGCCCAGCCCAGGGGACCGCCCGCTCCCTTCATTCTGCTTCCTCAGTCCTTCCCTCCTGTGCTTCTGGGGTTGTTTTGGTTGCAAGTAAGGAAGTCCATGTGCACTAACTGGCATGGGCAGGGTCTCGCAGGAAGGGTCTGCAGCCAGCCGCAGAGCAAGCAGCCCAGCTGCCCGGAGCTCAGAGCTGAGTACACCGGAAGAGGACAGCCTGCCTCCCTCCTCCCATCTGAAGCCTGGGGTCAGCCCAAGAGCCTCATCCTCCCCATTGGGAGGAAAGAGAGCCGCACCCAGGGTTCTGCTGGCCAGCCTGGGCCCTCCTGTGGAGTCTGGGACCAAGTGCCCAACGCAGGAGGGGGCAGGCTCCATAGGACAGGGCATGAGGGCCAGGCAGCTGCCCTCCTCCCTCCTCCCACGTGCACTGGCCCTGGGCCCTCCTGGACTCCAGTGGACACCCCTCAGCTTGGACAGACACTTTCTCCACACGGGGTGCCTCTGAGCCTAGGGGTCCAAGTGCCTTTCCTGGACATTATCCCCAGACCCCGGACCCCACCAGAGCCTACCAGAGCTGGAGCCCATCCCTGAGGTCCCTGGCCTTGGCAAGAGCGCCTGGCCAGCCCACTGCAGAGCAAGCAGGGGATCCCCTGCTCCCTGGGTGTGGCCCAGGGCCCTGCCTGGCCAGGCCTGGACTTCCAGCCTGTGCTCCCGAGCTACAGGAGTGGGCATGCTTTGGTGCCGCTCAGGCCCCTCGGGGGCTTTCTGTCCCCTGCCGCAGGGCAGCCCTGACGGAGCCTTGGCTGGCTGGGAGCCGCGGCAGCACCCGCAGCAGCAGCCACTCCACCTCACCGTGAGTGCCAACGACTGCCCGCTTGGGCCTTGAAGAAGCTCCGTCCACCGCCAGCACATGGCCTGTAACCAGGACCCCAGGCACCTGGCCTGGCCTGTGGGTCCATTCTCCTCTGAGGCTGGGAGCCACCAGGGAGCCGTGTGAGGACTTTGGTGGTCCTGCTGGGGAGGGAAGCCATTGTGCCTGCCACGCCCGGGGTCAGAACCCACCACAGGACAATGCCTGGCAGCAGGGAGCCTGGGCAGGGCCGTTCCTGTGTCCAGGCCCCCAGGCTCCCTACAGCCCGCACAGAGCTGCTGGGCCTGACCTTCACCCAGCAGCCTTTCCCCAGGGGAGCTAAGACCAAGAGCTCCTGAGGGGCCGATGGCCCACGTGGGCCCTCTGGGACAGCCCTGGCTGGGCTGGGGGACCCTGGGCAGAGACCTTCAGAGCCTGGCCCCTTGACCGCAGCTGAGGATGGCTGTCACAGTTGCTGCTTATCCAGCAGACATGGCCCCCTCCAGGTGACCTTCTAGGATGGAGGTGCTCTCTGGTACCACTTCCTCCTCGTGGCGAGAATCCCGCACCAGCGCCCATCCCTCGCTGATTCTGTTTCTGCTTCCTCCTTCCACCAGGCATCTGGGCCACTGCAGAGGGGAGCTGGGCTTGCCCGTTGGCAGGAGGGGAGCCGGGCTTGCACGTTGGCAGGAAGAGGGTGCTTGGAGCGCTTGAGGAACCGCTTCTCGGGAGGCAGCATACGGCCGCTTCTTGTCTCCTGCCAGCAGCCCAGAGCCTGCTGCTGGGCACAGGGAGTGGGGAGCCAGGCGGAGTCCTGTGATGGGGCCGGGGCGGGACCCTGGGTGGGGGCTCCGGCTACCAGGATGCCGGATGCAGGGCTCCCCTGTTCGCGACTCTGTGGCCTGTTGGGCTTTGGTTCTGGCGTTGACCACAGACGTGCCCTGGGCCTGCCAGGCCCAGAGGAGTCCTGGGGCAGGCTGAGCGGCGAGGGCCTGCAGGAGCCTCTGGCCCTATGCACACCAGTGACAGCCTTGTGTGAGGATGGCTGGGAACACTTGTGGGAGGCGGTTCAGTGGCCTCTGCCCTGCCTCTCCTCAGGACGCGGCTCCGTGTGGCCTGGGCTGGCAGAGCAGGCCACCCACCAGGTCCAAGCCCTGCTGAGCCCCACTGAGGGCCCTGGGGACAGAGGGGTGACCTGCTGCCATCCGTGCCCAGCCCTGGCCAGCTGGAGAGGTGCTCGCACTGGGGGAAAGGCCGGGATGTCCTTGGAATTCCGAGAAGAGGAAAGGGTCAGGTGAGCAAGGCTCCGCCTGCTCCCCCAGTGGAGTAGAGTGGAAGACAGGCCCGGTGCGGAGAAGCCCCTCCACCAGATCCCCGGGCTGCAGAGCGAGGCCCAGCCTTGGCCTTGGGGTCAGAGGGACACAGCCAGAATGTCCAGGCGATGTTCCAGGAGACACAGAGCCAGGCTTGAAGCGTGCATGTGGCCAGTATGAGCTCCTCTCTGCAGCTGAATGCCATCTCTGTCCCTGCTTGTCCCCAAGGACACATCTGGTGACTAGGAGACCTAAAGGCAGTGGGATGCAGGCCACCTGGGGGAGGCACCTCCTAATGGGGCAGTAACAGGACCAAAGAGCAGGAAGGCTGAGTGGGGGTCTCAGGTACAAGGGTGGGCTGGCCTGGACACCTCCCATCTTGCCGGTCATCTCCCCTTCTGCTTTGTGAGCACGTCAGAGATGGAGATCCTGCCTCTGTTTGAGGAGTGGGTGTGGACCAGGGCTTCTGAACTGGGAGAGTCACCCAGGGACAGGGAGACCCTGTGCCTTGGGCGCTGTCTATTTCCACACACAGAACCTGAAGCTGGACACTGCATAAGGAAAGTTCAGAGCATTGGGCCGTGCCCATCACCCCCTGTGAGGCCCAACTCTTAAAGGTCCTGCTGCTGCGTCACTGCTGGGTGACAGCCCAAGAGTCTGTGAGCACATTGAGGCCATCTCCAAACTTCCGTGTGGCCAGGAGGACAGTCAGCCACAGCTCCTTGCAGAGGGCCTGGAAATGGGAGCCTGGGGACTGGCCTCCAAGTTCCACCCCTAATGATCAAGAGCCAGTGCTCATCCCGGCCTGCTCCCCAGGAACAGCAGGCTCAGCTCAGAGTCTCCAAGGACAGACTCCAGAGACACAGGAGGTAAGGAGCATAGGTCTCTTTGGCCTGAGAATCCCAGCCAAGGTGCCAGCACAGTTGAACGGGGGTTGGGGCAGCCCAGGCCTAAGAGGGGCCACTGCTCTGGATCCCATGGGCAACTCAGCTGACAATGGCCTGTGCACCATGTCATAGAAGTGGACGGCTCATCAGTTCGCAGCTGAGTGGACATGGTGATCTCTGAGCCCTGCGGAAACCAGACTGGCTGG
The DNA here is from genome assembly GCF_902686455.1 of Sciurus vulgaris. Classification (NCBI taxonomy): domain Eukaryota; kingdom Metazoa; phylum Chordata; class Mammalia; order Rodentia; family Sciuridae; genus Sciurus; species Sciurus vulgaris. The sequence goes on along the minus strand of NW_027632876.1, from coordinate 1,594,215 downwards.
AACCTTTCCAGGAAAGTCACCACGGGAAGAAGGAGGGCAGCAGAGGCGCTGGTGCATGACGGGACCCGACTCAGAGAAGGCAGGATCAGCCTGTGCTTCTGTGGAGGGTCAGGTGGAACCAAGGATGCTGGCATCCCCACCCAGAGCTTCGCTCTGCCTGGCTCCCCATTGCTGGTGAAAACAACCCAGAACTCCTCACCATATCCCACCAGACGTGCAAACGCAAAGGAAGAAGAGCAGGTTTGCCACCTTCTAGAAACGTCTATGCAGAAGTTGCCTTGCCCTGATGTGGGCCGAGGGCGACCCTGAAACCCACCCTGGGCTTAGGATGTGCCAACAGGGGGATGGGCTGTGGACTCTTCCTGGAGCTGAGTGTTGTCTCAGCTCCACCAGTGGACTTGGAGTACTGGCTCCTCCAGAAACCTTGGTACAAGAGGAGGAAATGGATGCTGGCTTCCTCGGTGGACAGGGAGCTGAGCCAGCTGCACTGCCTCCTGCAGGGGACTGTGTGAGGGGCACTCTGCCCTCTGACCCTGCTCCACACACCCACCCACACTCTCTGCTCCTGCTTATTGTATGGATCAGGAGTTGTACTGATGGCAGCACCTACAGGTTTTGAGAAGCTCCTGTTTTGGCAAAAGGACCCAAAATAAAACTGGAGAGAGAGGGTGGGTTGTTATGCATGTGTGATGATGACGGTGCAGGTGTTGGTAGTGGTGGTGATGATGGTGATGTTGGTGATGGTGGTGATGATGGTGATGATGGTGATGGTGGTGGTGGTGATGATTGGTGATGATGGTGATGGTGATGATGGTGATGATTGGTGATAATGGTAATGGTGGTGGTGGTGATGATGGTGATGGTGATGATGGTGATGATTGGTGATAATGGTAATGGTGATGGTGGTGATGGTGATGATTGGTGATGATGGTGGTGATGATGGTGGTGATTTTGGTGATGGTGGTGATGATGATGGTGGTGATGGTGATGATGATGGTGGTGATAATGGTGATGATGGTGGTGATGATGTTGATGGTGGTGATGATGGTGATGGTGGTGGTGATGGCGAGGGTGGTGATGGTGATGATGATGATAATGGTGGTGCTGAGGAACCCAGTGGGAAGGGGACCCCAGGGTAGGGGTATCTCAGGGAAAGGAGGGGCTCATGGGAGGAGGACGCAGGGCCCAGGCTGCTCTCTTGTCCAGGCCTAGCTCTTGAGAATCCCAGCAGCCCTGCTGAGCAATGAGTTTTATATTCAAATTTAAGTGGTGCTTGTTTGGGAAAACTTAGTTCCACAGAAGCCTGTAATTGGAGCCTGTGGGAACATTTACACTATGGAGAATTAATGAGAGCTTTGTTGCTGCGTTTAAGGAGGAATCTTGGGAATTTCACCACAGCACAGGCGTTCTGAGCCCCTCGCAGTCTTGCATTGGATGAGGAGGCAGCTGCAGATGTGGAGGGGCTTCAGCTGCTGGGCACCATGGGGAGTAGACGCCCTCCTGGGCCTGGCTGTGGGCATGGAAGGGATTCTGGGGCAGGACATGGAGCAGAGAGGGGCTTGGATGGGGTGGATAAAACGTTCTTAATGCCATTGGTAGTACCGGTGCTGATATGCCGAGTTCCGCCAATGTGGACCAGCTCACAGTGTTCTGAAATCCTCAGGACCTTGGGTGGAACTGGTCCACAATTCAGACAAGGGAGGCAGCCCCCACAGAGTGCAGGGGACCTTCCCAGGGTTGCAGGCTCCCAAGTGGCTACTGTGGTCAGCTCTGTCCCCGGAGCCCACAGGCTGGAGTCCTAACACCAGGACCTGATTTGGAAATAGGGCATTGAGGATGTCATTAGGATGAGGCCACCCTGAGGTTGGGTGGCCCTGATCCGGTGTGCCTGGCATCCCTATAAGAATGGGAAATCTGGACAAAGTCACGCGCACAGGACAAGATGGTCACAGGGATACAGAAGCAGGGATGGAGCTCCTGGGAACACGGAGGCTCACCACAGCTGCCAGCAGCCCATGGGTGGATTCTGCTGAGGCCTCAGAAGGCGCCGGGGCCACCGCTGCCTCGGGCTCGCTTGCAGCTGACTGGCCTCTCCAGACCTGTGTCTTCCTTTCCTCTCCCATGTGCTCAGCAGCTACCATCAACCCAGTTCCTGCTTCAGCTACTCCAGATCCGTTTCCTGCCTGCCCCCAGGCCTTGTAGTGGAGGGATGTGGGGACAGTCTCCTGCCCTCTGGCCCTCTGCCCTGCCCATCATGGACCCCTTTGGCCTGAGGCCACAGTGGCTGGGGAGCTGCCCAGGGGGCAGCCGGGCTTGGAAAGCACCTGTGCCTTTCACGCGGCTCCTGCTACCATGGGGACCTGGCAGAGCTGGGGGCGTGGCAGCCAGCTTGCAGTGTGAGGGAGGTGGGCGTCTGGAGGTGGAAGTGGGAGGAAGACTGGTTGGGGTGAGCCTGGGAGGGGATGAGGGCCTGGGCCCCTCCCTCTGCCTCCCAGCTGCCATGGACTGAAGCCACGGAGACTGTGAATCAAAATGAAGCTTCCCTGTTCTTAAGGTGCTTACTCAGGCATTTTGTCACAGTGCTGACGCAGGACTCCCGTCGTGCCCTGTAATAGTGTGCCTGGCCAGCCTACCGGAGGACAGTGGGTCTTCTCAACTGAGGCCAGACCCAGAGTGCCTGGGAGAAGTGAACAGAGCTGCCACTGATCCACAGCTGACCATGGACACATGAGCAAAGCTGAATGTTTACTTCTGGCCTCTCAGTGTCTGAGGGGCTGCTTGTTACCCAACAAAGCTGTGATGAGAGGTAACTGCTGCATAATTGGGCAGGCAAATTAATTTACTTCTTTACTAAACCACACAGGAAGAGCTACTGCCTCCCAGCAGGGTCAGATGGTGAGGCCATCTGCACCTGTAGGGCCGAGCAGTGACTGGCAAGGGCTGCAGAGTTCAGACGGGAAGCTGCCTCTCCTGCAGAGTCCCCACCTCCACCTCACACCTGAGGACCACCTTTGCACTGGGCTCAAAGCTCCAGAGGTGGCAGTTTCCCAAAAGGCAGATGGTATGTCCTGGTGAGCCATTTCCCTTGATAAAGTTGTTAGGAAAATTATATGTAGTACTGAAATTATATAACTGTTATTACAGCTTGTTTAAAAATTATCTGGATTTAATTGATCAATTAGGTTAAATTATAGAGCAGTGAGAGCTGGTAGGAGCCCAGGCCAACACTGGCAGATCTGAAAAGCCCACAGTCCTGGCCCCTGAGCCTTGAAGCCAGGATGGATCTTAGAGTTTGTTGCGGTTGTTCTAGGTGGTTCTCTTAGAACCGCAGCAAGCCGGGTGACATCGTCGTGATGGAAGGCCTCCTGAATCCCAGAGGGTCACATGTGACCATGTCCATCATGGAGTCACACAGGAGCCAGCTCTACAAGGCACTCAGAGGGTGCTCTGCTGGCTTCCTCTCCACCTTGGCCAGTGTGTCCTTGCAGGGGAGCAGCCACAGAGCAGCAGAGAGTGCTGAAGGGAAGTCTGCCAGGTTGACCTTCTGTGCTCTTATTTGCAGATGGGGAAACTTTACATATGATGGCCCAGAAGGGCTGACTCTGTCGGAGATGGAGTGCTAGGCTCTAGATCACCTAGATAGCCTCATAACGTGGGATCCAGGTGGGCCATCTCCTACGACCTGCTACTATGACCTTCGCCTGGCATGAGAATATTATGGGAGGGCTCCCAGGTGGGAGGGCCCTGAGCGTGCCCCAGAGCAGGCGAGGCCTGGTATGGCCAGTCGGGTCTGCTCCCATGCACCATTTTGGCCCCAGGAAATCCCGCCCAGCAGGGGTGGGAAGAACAGCAAACATGCTTTCTTTCCTGAGACAAAAGGGCATTGCTTTTCCCCTGCAGGAGGTAGTGGGGTGAAGGCAGAGTGGGCAGCACTGCCCCAGTGTTGGCTGGTCAGCTCAGCCCACGTGGCCTGGCCACAGCTGCCCCTTGCTCTCCCCAACCCCTCCTCTGCTGGAAAGCCCTCTCTGGGCACACCCAGCACCCTGACCTCTCTGGGTCTGCCCCAGGTCACCAGTTCTCTGCACTTCCTGGGGAGGGTCCCAGCTGGACTGGGCAGCAGCCCCATGGCCCCCACTTCTGAACCATATCCAGAGACTCCTGAGGGGCCTGGTGCTCACTGGGCCCCCAACATTTCCCTCGGCTCCCGACTGTACATCATGGTCACTCTGCCTCTCGGCATGAGCACAGCCTGCATTTTTTGCCCACCATCTACCTGGGCAGATGCCTACGGCACCCTCCCTGCTGGTCTGGACACTGGACATCACCCACCATCAATGGAGACAGCTGCTCGTCTTCACAGGAGCCAGCAAGCAGGCCCTGGGGGGACTGGGCAGGTGCCCAGAGGGACCACAGGAGGGAGGTCCCTGCCCACTGAGCGTCTGCGCTGGGTGGATGCCGGCTAAGGACACCAGGCTCAAGTGGGCTGGGTGGACTCAAGCCATGGACGCCAGGCTCAGGACGGGCAGGGAGGACTCCTCCCATGGATGCCAGGCTCAGGACGGGCTGGGTGGACACCTGCCATGGATGCCAGGCTCAGGACGGGCTGGGTGGACACCAGCCATGGACGCCAGGCTCAGGACGGGCTGAGTGGACTCCTGCCATGGAAGCCAGGCTCAGGTGGGCTGGGTGGAGTCCTGCCATTGTCTCCAGGCTCAGGTGGACTGGGTGGACTCCTGCCATGGACGCCAGGCTCAGGACAGGCTGGGTGGGCTCCTGCCATGGACGCATGCTCAGGTGGGCTGGGTGGACTCCTGTCATTGACATCAGGCTCAGGACAGGCTGGGTGGACTCCTGCCATGGACACCAGGCTCAGGTGGGCTGGGTGGACTCCAGCCATGGACACCAGGCTCAGAACAGGCTGGGTGGACACTGGTCATGGACACCAGGCTCAGGTGGGCTGGGTGGACTCCAACCATGGACACCAGGCTCAGGACAGGCTGGGTGGACACCATTCATGGACATCAGGATCAGGTGGGCTGGTGGACTCCTGCCATGGACACCAGGCTCAGGTGGGCTGGGCGGACACCAGTCATGGGTGCCAGGCTCAGGTGGGCTGGTGGACATCAGTCATGGATGGCAGGCTCAGGTGGGCTGGGGGACACCAGCCATGGATGCAGGAAGCTGCTCCTCTGGAGACAGCATCTGATCTGGGACGTGGTGGTGGACACTGTTTGTGGAAGCTGGTGGGCGTTGGCAGGACTGACTCCAGAGATGAGTCCCCGGAGATCCTCCCTCCCTCCAGGCACTGCCGGTGATGCCCAGCTGGGCGTGAGGGCAGAGACAAGTGGGCGCGTCACACTGGGGCGGTGTCTGCTGACTGCTGGCCATGGCAAGAGCGTGCTGGGGACGCCGTGCCGAGGGCCAGCCTTACCGCCCTGAGGGCCCTGAGGGCCCTGAGGGTGTTGTCATGAAGAACTTGTGGCATGATTCTGGCTGGCCTGCTGCTTTGCTCTGAGATGAGAGGTGGGCCCAGCACCCCGTGTGCCCCTGCAGCCCTGGTGACTGCCCAGTGGCTTTGCTGAGAGGCTCATCTTTGGGGAGTTCCGCTGAAAAGCCTGGGTTAGAGAGGCTGCGTGGAGGGGAGAGGGAGCCTGAGGGGCAAATGCCACTATGCAGAGAGGGCTGGCCAGGCAGGGCAGGTGGGCCACTCTCTCCTGCCGTTCTCAGCTCCCCTGTCTCTGGACATGGGCAAAATGTACACAACTTCTTAGTCAGAACACAACACAAATGGTGGATAGTCCCGTTTCTAAGAGGGTCCCTCTCCCCTGAAACCTCGTGAGCCTGGTCCTCACTGTCCACAGTCGTATCCACGTTCTGGTCTTCCGAGTTCCACCAGAATCACCTTAAGCTCCACTTACAACACTCTAAAGTTTTTCCAGCTTGCTTCTCCAAACTTTCCACCATTCTTTCCCCAGCAAACAAGGTCAAAGATTTCTGAACCACACGGTCAAGTTCGTCACAGCCTTGACCCCGCTCATGGTATCGATTTCTGTTTTAGTCGTCTTTTTCACCACTGTGACCAAAAGGCCAGACAAGAACAGTGTTTAGCGGGGAAAAGCTTGTTTGGGCCTCGTGGTTTCAGAAGTCTCAGTCCAGATGTCTGCCTGTGGGTCTAGGCCAAGTGCAGCAGAACGTCATGGGAAGGGTGAGGAAGAGGAGAGCAGCTCAGAATGAGACGATGAGGAAGCAGAGAGAAGCTCTGCTCTCCAGGGACAAGGTATAAACGCCAAAGTCATGTACCCAGCAACCCTTCCTCCAGCCACGCCCCACCTGCCTGCAGCCATCACCCACTTAATCCATTCAAGTGGATTAATGCACCAGAGAGATTAAGACTCTCATGACCCCATTGGTTCACCTCTAAACTTTCTTGCATTGCTTCACGCATGACATTTTGGGGGATACCTCATACCAAAACCATGATTGTAGGGCGGAACTTTTTAGCAAACAGTAGAGATTCAGCCCCAAATAGCTTAACCAAAACAAGAAATGTTGTATAGCCAGTAGCTGTGTAATGAGTCAAGGACTTCAGGCATAGTTGGATCCAGGAGGTCAGTCATCATTTTCATAACCCATGTGTGTGTGGTTGGGGTTGATTCCTGTTATTCTTGGTGGTTTCCAGTATGTCCCCAAAGGACAGTGCTGAGTGGATCCTCCCAGTGGCAGAGATTTGGAAGCACCTGGATGTGGCCTTCCTTTGATTATATGCTGGCTTGTGGGCTGTGGTCCAAGGGCCTGGCTGGGTGATCGGGGACTGGGAATGAGTATGACTGGAAACTTGGTGACATTCGGGGACTCTCGGAGTGGGTGAAGGACATGAGGTGTCTGTGCCCCCTGTAGTACTCTCCACAGGGGACTCAGCAGAGCGGGGCTTCAACAGTCAGTTTCATCTCAGACCTGTGGCGAGTTCCTTCCTCCTGGTCTCAACTCTGGGTTTGAGGTGACCTGTCAGCAGCCCCAGGACACTCCTGCAGCCCTGCCTAGAAGTCGGTACTCTGCACACTCCTGCGGGTCCATTACCCCATGGTGCTTGGCACACAGGTCCCAGGTGGGCAGCGGGTGAGTCGCAGCACCTGGGGGAGTGCTGACCTTCCCTGCTGCTGTCCACACGCACAGGCCTCCATCTCCAGCCAGGGGAGAGAAGCCCTGAGCGATGACAGACACACACCGTGCCCTCGCCTGCCTGGGCTTCACCTCCAGGGCAGCTGCAGCTCACCCACAGTGAGGAGCTTTGAACACGGTCAGTGCCAAGGACAGCCGTAGGAAGGGTGTGGGAGTGCCCCTCTGTCAGAGCCCACAGCACATCCTGCCCATCACCCCCCTGGTCCCCTGGTGACCACAGAGGCAGGAGCGTGGTGCCGGGTGCACACGGATGCCATGCTACTGATGGTGGCCGTGGGGCCAGGGCCAGGAGGCTGGGGTGGGAGCTCCTGGGCTGGCGAGGGTCCCAGGTGGAGGCCTTGTGTCTTGGCTCATCTTGCTGCTGGGGTGAGTCCCGAGGCCATGCCGTGGGAGCACAGCTCAGGCCAAAGCCAGAGGCCAGCACATGGGCCTGAGCCCATGAGCCCCTGGCTTCCTGCCTCTGCAGAATGGGAGGCCGCGCCTGCCCGGGCTGAGGGTGCTCTTCTGACCGTTCCCACCTGCCACTGGAACCCCGGGACACTCAGGGCAGACGCTCCCCTCCAGGGCCCCCGTGGGATCCGTGTGAGCTCTGCAGAGGCACCGGCAGAGTAGACAGGAGTCCCAGGACATCGCCAGCACTGGGAGCCAGAGGCAACTGGCCACCCCCCCCCCGGGGACATGCTCACCTCTCCTCGGTGTGTGGGCAGCAGCTGTCATGGGAGGTGCTGTCCGGCAGGGCTGCAGGTGTGGGCGCTGGCTCCTGGACCTCGGCGAGGGGACCGGGCTCTGCGAAGGGGAGCGGAGGCTCCTGGGCTCAGGTGGCGGGGCAGCGTCCACTCCACGTGCTGGCACGAGAGCCTCTCATGCCACCAGAGAGGCTGCCTGACCTCCTGGCTGTCACTCCAAAGCAGGTGCCAGTGGCGTCCAGAAATGATCGTGCTGCGGCCTCGGGACGTGAGACTCATCTCCACCAAATAACCCGCGAGATTGGTGCCAAGGAGACTGTGCCTCCCTGCCTCCACTCCTGCTTGAGCTGGTGATGCAGGAGGAAGAATTAAAACAGGGGAAATGTGGGCTGTTGAGCCGGTGCTGCGGCAGCCGGGCTGAGACTACAGACACAGAAAGGCCTCAGCTCAGGCCGCGTCCTGCGTGAGCCAGCGGCTGCCTGGCGCCGCGCCGGCCATGGAGGCAGCGTGGCTTGGTGGGGAGGGCTGATTGCCCAGCCCATGGATCCGCAGAAGCCCGGACAGTGGCCCTCGGGGTCCTACTTGGCCCTCCTGTCCAGCTCAGCATGCCACTCCTAGAACGCGCCTGCACTTGGGTTTCACCTGCAGCCAGTGCCCCCCGTGACCTGGGGCCATCTGCCCCATGTGCACTCCACCCAGGCGCCTCCGCACACCACACCACCAGACCTTTCACAGTAGGGAGCAGGGTAGTGTGGCCCCTGCCGAGCCTGCGGGCCCGCCAGCCTCCAGCTCCTGGCGCCCACGTCCCTGCACCCGGGCACCACGCTTCACCCAGTGCTGTGGCCCCACCATGTTTCATTGAGACTTTGTGTGAATTTCTTTCGTTTCCTGTGCAGCTAAGCGTTTCCTCGGGCGCTAGGGCCCTTTGTGACTCTTCCGTGAACCGCCGTCCTGGTACTAGTGTGGGTCTTCCCGGCGGGGCGTGTGATCCTCCAGAAGGAGGCTTAGCTCCAGGACTCCACCAGCCTGGCCCAGACTCTCACACGTGTGTGCGCTGTGGTGAGACCCTCCTCCCCTCCACGCCCACTCCTGTGTCCTCCCTTCGTCCTTCACAGAAGTCTTCTGGTGGGCTTTTTGCAAGGTTAATCCCCTGTGGCATTGTGTGGACACAGCAGCATCAGCAGCTTCAGGCCAAGATTGATCCAGGGGCTCAACCAATCCCTGCTTTTGGGCCTTGACTCTCCCAGCTCCAGGCCTTTCCTGGGGTCTCAGGATTAGCCAGCAGACATTTACTGGCATGGTCACTGGGCACTCAGTATTCTAACCCCAGTCCTGTCCAGCTCTGACCAGCTTGGTCAGGTGTCCATCTGTGAGCCAATCAGTCTCCAGGGAAATGGAGCCTCCCGGTTGGCCTGCCTGCTGCAGCCTGGAGCTAGGACAGAGCTGATCCAAGTCGCTGAAGTTGACCAGGGGCTTCTGGATTCCTCGAGCCAGAGGTGCGTCCAGAGGGAGTGGCCAGAAACATGTCCACTGTGGTAGTTAACCAGCCCACCGGCCCCTCCTACGGTGCCCAGGCGGAGCCCCTGCCAGCGCCCTCCACGTGCATCCACAGAACACCAGGCCTGTGTGCTGCCCGTACCGGAGCCTGGCCAGGGCAGTCGGCAGAGTTGCCCCCACCCACAGCTGGCCCCCAAGGATCCGGCCTCATCCTGAGCCTCTGCTTCTCCCGCCACGATCCCGGCATGGACTGCCAGGACCTGGAGCCACTGTGGGCGGCTCACTCTGCCTTCCCGACCTTTGTCCGGCTCCAAGGCCCTGGACAATGATGGTCAGGAGTCCTTGCCAGTCAGAGGGAAGAGGCTGGCCAACCACTGACGGACCACAGTGCCTTGGTTCCTCCTGCTCGGCCAGCCTGGCTGGGCCAGCCACCTCCTTGGAGCAGATCCCGGAAGCTGGCCCCACTGGCCACCAGGGCTCCAGGGCCCAGTGAGGACGGGTCAGCAGGCTCTCAAGCTGCCGCCGGTTGGGAGCAGATGGAAGTGAGACTTGCTCTGGACCATCTCTCCCTGGAGGAGACACCGTGGCACCTTCTCCACCCCAGTGCTCTGGGTCGGAGCCGGCTGTCCCCTGGCAGAGGGGTCTTCACGCCCTCTGTAGGCCAGTCTGATGCTGCAAGGCCTCGGGCACCCCAGCGTGCCCAGCGGACCATGCGCTGGGGGTTCTCACGCCTCCCGCCAGGACCTGCGTCACTTCCTCAGTCGGGAAGAGGCAAGAAGCCTGCCTGGTGGGTGTGCAGGAGAGCAGGCGTGGACGGGAAAAGAGCTGTGGGTGGGCCGTGGAGAGGGAGGGGGTGGACAGGACAGGGACATGCACCCAGGCCAGAGCTGGACACTTGCGATGGCTGGGGGCGGAGGGGCAGTCTGTGGACGCTAGCCTGCTGTGGGAGCAGAGGACTCGAGTGTCACTCAGGGATGGCTGCATGGTGGCCTGGCCCACCTGCATGTGCCACATACCCAGGGGGCCAGGCCTGAGCAGGAGGACAGAAATGGCCTGCTCTCCTCTTGGGTCAGGGGACTTGGAAGCAGCTGGGTGAGGGGCCCGCAGGACTATGCCCCGCACAACGAGGTTCCTGGAGGTGGCTCCAGCGGTCACAGGACGGGGTGGTGAGTCTTGGTCTCTCCACGTGCCCAGAAGTGTGGCCAGGGGTGCTCCGGATGTAGCCAGAGGCGTCTGGATGGAAGTAACATCTGAGCAGGTGGCCTGGGGGCTCCTTGGCCTCTGTGTCTCCGCAGAACCCTGGCTGGCTACCTGCAGGACGGGGCGGGGCATGTCCACTCACTAGGTCCCAAGCCTGCCAAGATCTGAGGCCCTCACAGGCTAGAGCAGTCGCCTGCCAGGACAGGCTGGCCAGAGTCCATGGACACCGCTCTCCGCTCCTCCTTCAAGGGACCAGGGCCACCCTGACCTCCTCCTTCACAGGCAAGAGGGCCACCCTGACCTCCTGCTCCTCCTTCACAGGGACCAGGGTCACCCTGACCTCCTCCTTCACAGGCACCAGGGCCACCCTGACCTCCTCCTTCACAGGGACCAGGGCCACCCTGACCTCCTCCTTCACAGGGACCAGGGCTCCTGTGATTCCCTGATGTCCCTGGCGTCTGCACCCCGTGGTGCTGTAGGTCATGCAGAGTCCTGCAGAGAGGCTGGGTTGCTCCTGGTGCCTGTGCTCCAAGTGCTGCACAGAGTGGCTGCTGTGCCATCTTGCTGGTGACAGTCACCAAGTAGGAGCCCCTTGCTCAGCACCCGTGAGCGGGAAGATGCTTTTTCTTGTTTCTGGCTGCAGTGATACAAGGGGGAGGTAAACGGGTCAAGACCCAGAAGCCCCTGTGGGGTGACTGGGAGGCATGCCGCCAGCACCCTTCCTGGGTCTCATAGAACAAGATCCCAGAGCAGGCAGCTGGCAGATGCCCTCCCTCCTCCGTCCTGGTCCATCAGTTCCACATTGACTTTCATCCACACTTGTAGCTTCATGGTCACCAAATGGCTGCTGCCCTTCTGCCCATCACATCTGAGTTCCAGAGAGGGCAAAGGAAAGAGTGCAGAGGAAATTGGCACACAAGTAGAATCAGCCCCTTCAGTCAGGGATGAAAACCTTCCTACTAGCCCACCTGGGCTTGCTGGTCATGGCTCAACAATGGCCACCCAGAGACCGACTGTCGACTGGCTCAGACTAGTGGAGATGTGCCTCCTGCTGGAATGGGTGCTGAGGTCCAGAGGCACTTGTTGCTGCCTGAGCAAATGGAAGATCTTGTGTTGGGGGAGGAGAGGGTCCTGGGAAGCCCTGCCCATGTCTTCCAGGGGCCTGCCCAGGTTCCGGGCTGGGGGCTCGCCTAGACTGGGAGCTCAGACCTTGAACACAAACGCAGCCAGATATCCCTAGAAACACCACGGAGAGGTGCCCACGCAGCCTGGCTGGAGCAGGGACTCCAGTTCCTTCAGAGCCCGGGACGTGGCCAGGAGAGGAGGCCACGTGGGGGCCACTGAGGGAGAGGCGGGGCCTGCAGCACACTGCGGAGAGGGCACGGAGGAGCCTGCGGCTTCCAGGGCTCCTGCCCCTGTGCCTCAGGGCACCTGCTCTTGGCACCCTGCGGCCACGTCCTGAGGAAGCGCAGGCCCTGCCGGGAGCCAGGGCGGGCGGCTGTGGCCTGCGGGGTGCGTCGCTGTGCCTCTGCTTCCCCATCTGAGAAGGGCACAGGTACGATGCCCCGGGAAGGCCACCACGAGGCCAAGGGGTTCCGGGGTGTTCCGCGCAGCCCCTGGCACGCACGAAGGCTCCTAGGCACTCCATGAGCCCAGCCAACTCAGGCTGAGGCCTAACCAAGGCCGGAATCCACAGAGCAGCAGGGCGGGCGCTGAGTCTGCGGACCCTTACGGTTAGGAACAGGCCCTGCACTATGGTCACGATGCAGCAGGCCCACGGGAGGCCAGGACAGAGCCCGTGACCCGTCAGGGTGTCTGGGAAGGAAAGGTGGCAGGAAAGGGCAGACCCCACTAGGGCCTGTGACGCTCTCTCCCTCTGGCTCTCTGTCTCTGTCTCTCTCTGTGTGTCTCTGTCTCTATGTCTCTCTCTCTGTGTCTCTGTGTCTCTCTGTCTCTCCCTCTGTCTCACCCACACACTCTCTCTCCTTTCTCTCTCCTCTCTGTGTCTCTCTCAGTCTCCTTCTCTGTGTCTCTGTTTCTCTCTCATTCTCTGTCTGTGTCTCTCTGTCTCTCCCTCTCTCCCCCTCCTGTATCTCCCTCTCTGTCCCTCTCTCTCTCTGTCTCTGTTTCTTCCTCTGTCTCTGTCTCACCCACACGCCCTCCCCTTCTGTCTCTCTGTCTCTCTCTCTGTCTCTCTCTGTCTCTTCCTCTGTCTCTGTTTTTGTCTCACTTGCACACTCTCTCCTTTCTGTCTCTCTCTCTTCTCTCTCTGTCTCTCCCTCTATCTGTCTCTTTCTGTGTCTCTCTGCCTCTGTCTGTGTCTCTCTGTCTCTATCTCTCTCTCTGTCTCTGTCTCACCTGCACGCTCTCTCCTCTCTGTCTCTCCCTCTCTGTCTCTCTGTCTCTCACCCGCATGCTCTCTCCTATCTCTCTCTGTCTCTCTGTCTCTCTCTATCTCTCTGTCTCTGTCACCCACATGCTGTCTCCTCGGCTGGCCTGCTGGGAACACTTCTTCCTGAGAAGGCAGGTGGTGGTGTGGCCTGCGGGGTGTGTGTCCCCCTCCTCTCCCAGCTCCTCGCCTGCTCCGTGTCACCTGCCTGAGGCCATTGGGCCCATCTGTGGGTTAATGGGCTGTGGGTCCACCAGCTTTCGCTGGGGCGTCCAGCAGTGGCCGTGGGCAGGGGAAGCGCCATGCGTCCCTGCTGACTCTTCAGACCCTGCAGCCAGACCTGCCTGCTGTGCAGTCGGGCAGTAGGGGAGACAGGGTTCTGGGGGTCCTGAGCCCCCATTGGCCTCCGGGGCACAGCCCAGGGCTCAGCACCTGGAGGTCAGTGACCTGCTGTGAAGGTGGTCGCTGGATCTGCCCTGCCCAGGGCCTCAGGGAGTCGTCCCCCCAGCACACATGGAGTCTCACTTCCCACAGGGACAAGGACCCTGAGTCCAGTCCCCTTGGTGACACCAAGTGACCCCAGGGGTCCTTGCCCTTGTAAAATGGATGTGCTGGGTGGGTACATAGTGCTGGTCAGCTGGGAAGTGGCCATGGGGTTGAGCATGCCTGTCACCAGACTGTCCCTAGGGTCCCTGTGCCATGCAGGCAGGACTCGCTCCCATGCACTGTGCTGACGGTCCTCCTGCTGCTCTGACCAGGTGTCAAGTGGGCCCTGCGGGGTGGCCCTGGGCGTGGTACGGCGCTACGACCTCCTGCTGTCCCCTGGTCGCCGGCTGCTCTTGAGGGGTCCCAGCGGGCTCTGTGGGCAGGCTTCCTACAGGCCCACAGTGTGCAGGGGCAGGAGCCACCTGTCCCTCCAGCAGAGCCAGCTCTGACCTGGCTGGGCAGGCCAGGGCATCACCTGATGTGCCTCGAACCCCGTGGATGAGAGGCTCCTTCTCTCCGAGGCAGCCTGGTGACCCCAGGCTAGTAACCCTGGCTCCGTTTGTGGCGCAGGGAAGGAGGCAGGACCAGCTCAGGCCGCACTCTGCCCAGACCCGGTGAGTCAAGCCTGACACTGCCCTGTTGCGGCTAACCCTGGACCTGTGTGTTCAGGGACAGTCTATGTGCCCCCCCAGGTGGCGACCCTCGCTGGCACTCAACACAGTGGACACAGGGCCTCAGGGATCTGAAGGGCTGGCCATCCCAGAGAGTCCAGGCCTGCCAGGGCTTGCCAGAGCAGGCACCACGGAGGGCAGTGCAGGAGGAAGGGTGGGTACGAGGCTGGTTACTCCCTCCCGAGCAGCCGACTCCCGACACCAGGCTCAGGTGACCGCAGTGGCCTGATGGGTGCTGGTTTGCTGGGCTGGCAGAGGCACGTCCTACAGTGCACCGGCCAGCCCCTTGCCCAGTGTGCTTGCATTTTCCTGTGAGCTTTGGCCAAACGGGTGCATGTGCAGGAGTGTGGATTCCTGCTGGGTTTTAGACGGCAGGATGGTCAGACCATCACGTGAGTGAAATAGTGCTTTCTCCACAAACCGCTTCAGCATCGCTTTCAGTAAAACACGTGATGAAAAGTAGTTGATTTTTTTCTTAAGCAACAGTGGCGAATAAATTCAATTCTGGAGCCAAATTGTCTGGGCTTAAATCCCAGATCCGGGCTTTGCCATGGACATGACCTTGAGCAAGGATTCATTCCCCAGCTGCCTCAGTTTCCTCTTATGGAAATTAGGCAGAACCAGCCTGTGCCTCTGTGTGGGGCGCTTAGCCCAGAACAGCCCCAGAAAGCCAGTGCAGGCCCACGTCCAGCTCTGCGGTGACGGCAAGGCTGCTCCTTGTGAAAGCAGAACATCTTAGCACCTGGCACAAGAAGAGGAAGAGGACAGCTCCTCTGAAGGAGGACATGGGGATGTGGAGGACGTGGGAATGTGGAAACGGCCCGGGTCCCTCAGGCTCGCTGCATCTCAAGGATCTCCTGGCTCAAGGATGAGAACAGTGTCCCCGGGCTCCAACTAGGAACATGCCACCAAGCGAGCACCCTGCAGCACACTGGCCACCGTCCTGGGCGTGAGGTCCTTCCCAGTAGTATCCTCTGAATTTTTTGAGACAAACGTCGTAAGAAGGAAGAGAGGTTCCACCAGGGAAGGAGAGGGCTCTCTCAGCTCCTGCCAGCAACCGGCAAGAGGCAGGAAGTCTCCAAGTGGAAGGGGGTGCCTTCTGCACGGACATGCACGTGTGCAGAAGACAGCATAGGACCCCCAGAGCCCCTACACACAAACACACAGGCACATGTGCACACAAACACACATGTGTACACATGCACCCACAGACACACAGAGACATGCACACACTGGCACACATGAACCGATGTATGCACACCAAGACACACACCATACACATATATGCACATCCATGAACACACCTGTGCACAGGCACACACACAAACATGCAGATGCACTCACACATGCACAGGTAGGCACTCACACACATCCATGGGTATGTGGCCACCCAGAGACATACACATTAACACACATGAACAGTGCACACACATGCACAGGCACACGCACACACCATACATGCAGACATGTACATGCATAGACATGCACATTCATGCACACACAGACATGCACACGTGCCCCTATATGTATGCACAGACACATGCTCACATGGACATGCACACACAGAGCCAGGAGCCATGAAGTCCCAGGGCCTTGTCCTACTCATCTTTTTCAAGGGCTCAGCACAAAGTAAGCTCCTAATAAATACTCCATGATTTGTTCATTCAACAAATATTTACTGAGCATCAAGTATGTATCAAAAAGCATTCCGGGCACTGGGGATACAGCGTGAACCCCGCAGACAGAAGCTCACGTCCATGATCTGAGTTCGCCACCCATGCGGCTGGTCCAGGCCCTGGAGCTTCCCAGCTCTGGCTGTGTGTGCATGTCCATCCAGCATACCTGTGCGATGCCCTTCACTCTCTGGATCCCAGTTATCTCTACAAAATGCCAGTGCGGGGCCAGAGTAGAGATGGAGCAGCTGGGATTTGGGGATGGTGCATCTATCTGGGCTCTGAGGAGCATGACCCAGGGGTGGGCCTGGGTCCCTTTTCCTCTCTTGGGGGTTTCCTCCTGGCCTGGTGGTTCAGTCTCTGGCTGCTCAACCTGTCCTTTCCCGTCCCACGGTCCCAGAGACGGACCAGGCAGCCAAGGTGGCTCTGACCCGCACCTCACCTTCACGGTCCACCCCTCCACCCTGGACCCCCCAGCTTGGGGGTCCACGCGGATGGCCAGCCTGGTCCAGCAGCCCCGCGGCCCGGCTGCCCGGGGTCGAGTTTGGGGCTCATTCCTGCGCTGGCGCGGGAGTGGGGAGCCCAGGTATGGGCCCGCGGCCGCCTGGCCAGGGGCCCGCGCACTGGTGGCGGGCGGTCCCGCGGGCGGAGGGCGCCGCGTGCATGCTGATGAGCGCGAGGCCCCGTCAGTGCACACCCGCGCCATGGCTGCGGGCGGGAGGAGCGCGCGCAGGGGAGCAGAGCAGCGCAGAGCAGCGGCCCCGCCGCCAAGTCCCGCGCGCCTTGGCCAGGCCACTAGGCGCGGGGCGGGCGCCCTGCGGAGGATGTGGGCGGTGCTGCGTGCATGCAGCCCCTGGCAGCCCCTGCGAGCTGGACTGCGGTGCTGAAGGGACAGTGCCTTCCCGCTGGCCTGGGTACAGCAGCGGCCGGCCGCGCCCAGGCTGCCGCCGCCTGGCCCCCAGGGATGCCCCGCAGCGAGGCGGCCCCGCCCGAGCCGCACGCATGGTGGTGGCCAGGAAGATCAAAACTTTGCTGACGGTCAACATCCTGGTGTTCGTGGGCATTGTCCTCTTCGTGTACTGCCGCCTGCAGGACCGCTTGGCCACGCTGGTGCAGGTCGTGAGAGGCGCCGACCGCTGGGTGTGCAGCCGGCACGCAAAGTTGGGCGCGCTGGCTGACCGCGAGGCCTTCCTGCAGCGCCTGGACCACCTGGAGGAGGTGGTCTACAACCAGCTTAATGGTGAGCAGCCGCGAGCGGAGTCCAGTGCAGGGGCGCTGCCACTGTCTCCAGGGGTCGGGACCCACGCCCACCATGGGCCTAGGCCGCAGGGCTGGGGCCAGCCCCTCTGTGGTCACGGGAGCAGATCGGTGCGGGGGCAGACCGAGGCGAGGGCCCTTCGAGTCCTCCCTTTGGCAGAGGCCGGCCTGGATGGCCACTACTCATTCATTTCTCCAGTGGACACTTGGGAAGGACCCTGGCATCCCCTGCAGTGACTCCAAACTTACTCCCCAGAAGAACTTCAGGGAACTACTAGAGAGGTTCTTAGGCCCTACTTGCAGTGGGCAGCACCAGCGTCCAGGGGTGAGGGCAAGCTGTGGGCCTCCAAGTGCTTAGGGTGGGCTTACTCCCCTCTTCCTGCAGATGTGGAGGGAGGGGCAGACATTCTGTCATCTGAGTGGTTGACGTCCTGTCCTTGCTGCTGGGGCACACGGTGGACCCACTGAGACTGTGACCACTGACCCAGACAGCCTCTCGCAGGGACTACTCAGGACTTGTGCCAGGAAGTTTTGTGGTGGAGAGATGCTGAGGCCTGGCTGGTAGTGTGGACAGATGAAGTCAAGGGTCCAGCAGGGCTGGGCAGGAGCCTACTGCCCACATTGATGGAGGCTCTGTGCCTGGTCACCCCCAAAGCCTTGACAATGTCCTTTGCTGCACAGGACCTTGAGGAGGTCAGTGCTGGTGTCGTCGCAGGTCAGGGCCACTGGCCGCTGTGGGGGGAACGGGTGCTTTTCCACTATTGGAGGCACAGGACAGACAGACCCCACGGTGGAGGTGCAGGAAGGAGGGAGTTTGGGTGTGCCCCCTTTCCAGGGGCTTCTCTCTTCTGTCTTGTGTCTTCTGGTTTCCGCATCGATGGCCCCAGAAACCCTCTTCCAGGAAGTGCCAGGAACAGGGTCCATAGGAGGCAGCTGCACTGGCATCTGTGCGTTGCCCTGCTGCTGCGCATGTGGGGGGTGGAGGTTGGGGTCTTCTTGCAGGTCCTTTGGGAGCCCGGGTTGCAGGTGGGCCTCTGAGTAGCAGCCTGAAGGGGCTGCCTGGCGCATCCTGGGATGAGGGCTGTCTGCCTGCAGCTGGCTTACGCTTGGGGAACTGAGCACACCAAGACCCCTTGGTGCTTTCTGGCACCATGGAGCCCCTGGTGCCCTGGGGGATGGCTGGCCAGCTCCCTGGCTTTTCTGGTCTTTGCTTTTCTGCTGTAGCCACAAGAGAAGTTTAGTTGGAGCGGCCACCTGGCCATTCCGGCAGTGATTCATCTCCTGGAAGGTGGCGTGCCCCGTAATAGCACAGAGCTTTATTGAAGTGTATTTGCCAGGGTGTTGTGGTCTGTTTTATGGGGAGAAATGGAGGATTATATAAAAACATTGGCAGAACGTTGGGTTGTGTAACGTCACCATGGCCAGCAGCACCCTTGCGGCGGAGAGCAGGAACCAGGCGTCTTGGCAGAGACAGCCTGGACCCTCAACCAACTTTCCTGACATCCGTGGGGAGAAAGTGACGTGACTCTGGGGAGTGGCCTGTCACCCTCCCTCCCCAGCCTCTCGTCCCCTCTCCTCCCCGCCAGGTGCCCACCCCTCCTCTTCCCTTCTTGTTAAATGCTCTCCTCTCTCTCTCGCCAAATCCTGTCCTCCTCACCAGCTTCCCTCTTTCCTCTCCCGCCTCTTCCCCGTTCCCTCTCCCTCTCTGTGACCTACGCGCCCGGCAGGAGTCATTCGATATTTGCTCCAGGAAATGACAAGAGACAGCAGAATCTGTCACTGATCCCAGGCGGGTCATCAGGAGGGGACAGTCCAGTGGCAGGGTTGACGTCCGTCCTCTGAGGCTTCCCCAAAGCAAGTTTGCTGCTGGTCTCTGGGTTGTGGGAGGTGAGGAAATCTGAGCGTGCTTCCAGGAGAGGGCAGCCAGCTCGCTTGTTCTATTCCAGGTCCCTGAAATCTGAGATTGATTCCTGGGAGTTTCTGCCAGATGGTCATCCGGCCAAGCTCAGGATGGAGAGGGAGAAATCCAAAGCAAGATTGATCTGTCACTTACATTTCCTCTGCCTGGGCTGCTCCCCAGAGGTTTCTCGTGGCTGGAGGGAATCTGTGAGAAGGGATGTCCTGGGGCACCAGCCGGGTTTGCTTAGAGATGGGAGGAGCCATGTTTGGGGAGCAGGCTCAGAGTGGTTGCTCTGTGGCTGGCCCAGAGCTCACTGAACTTCACAGACCCTGCAGGGAGCATGCAGGGTAGAAGCCCAGGCCTGGAGGAAGGTTCTGTAGGACAAAGGCACCACCCTCGATTGGCAGGAATGTTTGCTTCTGAATTCAGTGCTCAAGCCGAGGAAGAATGTTCACAGTCGAGAACCCTGAGTTGCACATAGAGCACAGAACCTCGTTCCTGTGCCTGCGGGGGCTGGGGAGCCTGTGGACACCACACCCGAGGCTCTGCAGCCAGGGAGCAGAGGAAAGGCGCCTCCCTGTGACATCCCACCAGACCACCAGTCCCTGCCCCAGGGATTGACACAGCAAGGGCTGTAGTGGGAGTGGGCACCTGTTGGCAGGGTCTGTGCTGGGGCCTCGCACACACCCAGCGGGCCTGTCTGCACCTAGGGAGTTGCCACCTGCAGCAACTCCTTTCATGAGTAAAAAGTGTTCATCCTTCTCTATCACTCAAGCAGCTTCCATAACCTCCAACTTGCCCAAGGAATTTGTATGCCTTCTAGTTATGTGCATCACTCAGACATTTACAATTTATTGATTTCTGTCCCTTCCTTAGAAGACTTCAAACTCATTTGTAGGACACTACTTGCCCCTTGTTGTAAGGGCTGACAGGATGGAATCTATTTGTTTAATAACTTGCATTGCTTTCCCCTCTTATTACAAAAGCAGTAACATGCTGGGTTTGGTTTCCACAAATAAGCAAAGAAAAAAACACTAATAATTCCACCACGTGGAAATAGTCACTGTTAGGATTTGAGCTTTTATCCTTCCAGCATTATTTGAGAAAAAGTAATATACACATTGATTTTCTGCAAAAAATCACACATCACGTGCAATTATAATCATTTATTCAGTTAATCATACTGTGAACATTTTTTCCAATTCTCCTCTAAATTATTTTTAATGACTTGACCATTTTCCTTTGTACCATGCTTTAGCCAGGCAATTCCCTGTTGTTGCTCATTTAGGTTATTTCAAATTATTTGCTACAAAACAATGATGAAGAGCCTTCTGGCTAAATATTTGGCCATACCTAATCAAGGCAGGGAATCCTTAGCTCTGAGAGTTACACCTGTCAAAAACAGATTCTTCTCTATTATTATTGAAGGGTGTATTGCTGTTTTTGTTTTATTTGTTCTAATGATTTGTTCTAATGATTTGTTGTAATGATTTGTACATACATTTTGATCGATTACACATGGAGTGTAATTTCTCATTTTTCTGATTACACATATTGTAGGATCACAGCAGTCGTGCAGTCATATATGTACATGAGGTAATAATGTCTGTTTCACTCTACAATCCTACCTAACGCTGTATTTCTTCCCTTCCTTTCACTCCCCTCTACAAAATCTAAAATAACTATTCTTACCTAGCTGCCTCCCTCTACCTATTTTGAATTAGAATCCACATATCAGAGAAAACATTTAGCCTTTGGTGTTTTGGGTTTGGTTTATTTCAGTTAGCATGTTATTTTGTATCCCATACATTTACCATCAAAGGCCATAATTTCATTCTTCTTTAAAGCTGTGTAATATTCCATCATGTATGTATACCACATTTTCTTTATCCATTTATCTCTTGAAGGGCACATAGGTTGGATTTTGAATTGAGCTGGTATAAACTTTGTGATATGTCTGTGTCACTGGAGTATGCTGATTTTAAGTCATTTGGGTTTGAACCAAGGAGTGGCATAATTGGCTCAAATGGTGTTTCCATTACAAGTTTTCTGAGGAATCCCAATACTGCTTTCCATTTGGTTTTACCATTTTGCTTTCCCACCTGCAATGTATGAGTATACCTTATTCCCCACATACTCACCAACATTTATTGTTGCTTGTGTTCTTGATAATTGACATTCCAATTGGAATGAGATGAAATCTTAGTTAGTTTTGATTTGCATTTCTCTAGATTCTAGAGATGTTGACCATTTTTTAATATATTTGTTGATCAATTGTTTATCTTCTTCTGTGAAGTGTCTGTTCAGTTCCTTAGTCCATTGGGTTATTTGTATTCTTGCTCTAAAATTTTTGATTTCTTTATATATCCTAGAGATTAATGCTTTATCTGAGGTGCAGGTATTAGAGATTTTCTCCCAATCTGTGGACTTTCTCATTACATGATTGATTGTTTCTTTTGATGAAAAGAAGCTTTTTTAGTTTGAATCCATCCCATTTATTGATTCATTATTTAAATTCTTGTGCTTTAGAGAAAGTCAGATCCTAGGCTGACACGGTGTAGATTTGGGCCTTCTTTTTCTTCTAGTAGTCACAGGGTCTCTGTTCTAGTGCCTGTCTTTGATCCACAGTGAGTTGAGTTTTGTGCAGGGTGAGATAAGTGTTTAGACATGTTCATTTTGTTACATGTGGGTTTCCATATTCCCCAGCACCATTTGTTTAATAGGCTATATTTTCTCCAGTGAATGTTTTTGGTGCCTTTGTCTGGGATGAGATACCCGTATTTAGTGGGTTAGTGTCTGTGTCTTCTGTTCGGTACCATTGGTCTGCATGTATGTTTTAGTGCTAACACCATGCTGTTTTTATTATTATAGCTCTATAGTATAGTTTGAGGTCTGGTATTATGATGTTTCCTGCTTCACTCTCCTTGTTACAGATAGCTTTGACTATTCTGGGTCTCTTATTTTTCCAAATGAATGTCGTGATTGCCTTTTCTAGTTCCATGAAGAATGTCATTGGTATTTTAATAGAACTACATTAAACTTGTACAATAATTTTGATAGTATGGTTATTTTGACAATATTAGTTCTACCCATCCAGGAGCATAGTAGGCTTTTCTATTTTCTAAGAACTACTTCAATTTCTTTAGTGTTCTGTAGTTTTCATTGCAGAGTTCTTTCACTTCTTTTGTTAGATTGACTCCCAAGCGTTTTATTCTTTTTGAGGCCACTGTGAAAGGGGTAGTTCTTTATTTCTCTTTCAGTGGATTAATCACTGATACATAGGAATGCATTTTATTTATTGCTATTGATTTTATATCCTGCTCTTTGCTGAATTTATTTATTTTTTTCTAGAAGATTTTGGCAAGAATTTTTTGGATATTCTAAATATAGAATCATGTCATTGGCAAATAGTGATAGTCTGAGTTCTTATTTACCTCTTTGTAATACTTTTAATTTCTTTCTTTTGTCTCATTTCTCTGGCTCGAGTTTCAAGGACATGTTGAATAAAAGTGGAAAAAGAGGGTGTTCTTGTCTTGTTCCATTTTTTAGAGGGAATGCTTTAAATTTTTCTCCATGTAGAATCATGCTGGCCTTGCATTTAGCATATATGTGTTTTATGACATTGAGGTATGTTTCTACTATCCCTACATTTTCAGGGTTTTAAATATGAAGGGGTTCTGTATTTTGTCAACTGCTTTTTTTTTTTGATCTATTGAGATGATTACATGATTATTGCTTTTAAGTGTATTGATATGATGAATTACATTTCTTGATTTCCATATGTTGAACCAACCCTGCATCCCTGGGATGAACACCACTTGATTGTGGTCCACTATATTTTTAATGTGTTTTTGTGAGTGAGTTACCAGAATTCTATCAAGAATCTTTGCATCTGTGTTCACCAGGACATTGGTCTGTAGTATTTTTTCTTGATATGTCTTTGGTTTAGGTATCTGGGTGATATTAGCTTCATGGAATGAGTTTGGAAGGGTTCTCTCATTTTCTATATCATGGAATAATGTGAGGAGTATAGACATGACATACTTATAGCTTACATTATATCTTTTTTGAAGGTCTCATAGAACTTGGCTGACAATTTCTCTGGTCCTGGGCTTTTCTTAATTAGTAGGCTTTTGACAGTGTTTTCTATTTCATTATTTGAATTTGTTTTGTTTCAATCATGTGTGACTACCTGATTAAGTTTAGGTAGGTCATATTTATATCTTCGATATTTATTTTATTTATTTATTTATCTTATAAATTTTAAGAACAATTAGAAAATTTTCTTGTGTAATTCAGTTGTGTCCATTGGGATATTTTCTTTATCATCATGTATTTTTTATATGGATTTGCCTCATTTTCTCTTTGTTAGTGTGGCTAGGGGTTTATCAAAATTTTTGATTTTTTTCAAAGGAACCAACTTTTTGTTTAGTCATTTTTTAAAAATTATTTCTTTTGTTTTAATTTCATTTAATTCAGCTCTGATTTTAATTGTTGCCTGTCTTCTCATGTTTCTGGTATTG
Source organism: Sciurus vulgaris (assembly GCF_902686455.1). Lineage (NCBI taxonomy): Eukaryota > Metazoa > Chordata > Mammalia > Rodentia > Sciuridae > Sciurus > Sciurus vulgaris. The sequence goes on along the minus strand of NW_027632876.1, from coordinate 1,570,754 downwards.
ATTTGTTCTTTTTCTAGGACTTTGAGATGTAATGATAGATCATTTATTTTTTGACTTTTTATTTTTTTCATAAATGAGCTCAGTGCAGTGAACTTTCCTCTAAGTATTGACTTCATAGTCTCCCAGACATTTTGGTATGTTGTATCAGCATTCTCATTTACCTCTAAATATTTTTTAATTTATCATTTATTTCTTCTATTCATTCATCATTCAATAGCGTATTATTTAGTCTCCATATATTTGTGTAACTTCTATTTTTTTATCCTTGATTTATAATTTCAGTCCATTATGATCTGATAGAATGCAGGCTATTATCTCCATTTTCTTTGTGTTTACTAAGAGTTGCTTTGTGGCATAAGATATGGTCTATTTTAGAGAATGATTCATGGATTGCCAAGAAAAAAGTGTATTCAATTATTGATGGATGAAATATTCTATATATGTCTGTTTAGATTGTATTATTTAGTTCTATAGCTTCTTTATTTAGGTTTTGTTTATAATATCTGTCCGGTAGTGAGAAAGGTGTGTTAAAGTCACCCAGTATTAGTGAGTAACCAAAAGAGATTTGGCCTTTTGGTGAAAAAAAGGTAGAACAGGAATCCAGGAAGACAGACAAATGAGAGGAAGACTATATATGGAGGGAAAAAAATAAAAAATATTAGAATATACAGCAGAACTACAAAACAGCAGGGATATGTCACCACCCTAAACAAACTGATGCACAAAAAATACCTGCTCCAAATATGTGGACAGAGATGTGAGAGAAGAAAATAAAAATAAATCTCAGTGGAAATTTGAACAGCTGTCTCTGTCAGCATCCAAAAACTTCTCAGCCCTGTCTCTGACTTCCCACAAGACTGCCTGACCCGAAAGGCCCTGGCAGACCCAGTCACTATCTCACCAGTCTGGGCCTCAGATATTCTGGGTTCTGCCATCTTGCAGTCCCAAGATCTTAATGCCTCTGGTATTTGGAGAGAGTCCACCAGGGATGAGCAATCCTCAGAGACAGTAACTAGATGGCAGCAACCTGCCCTCCCGGGAGGAAGACCCCAGGTGCAGCCAAACCCATAGACTCCCTGACAGTGGACTTCCAGGTTCTGGCTGGTGTTCCCAGACAGGGGCAGCTGTACCCCAGGATGGCAGAGGCTGCAAATCCACCAGCACCCCAAATAAACTGCAGACTCTATCCAGTTTTTCAAAATGGATGTGACCGCACACAACCAAACCTGGAGTTTCCCTGGCAGTGGACCTCTGGGAAGTGTTGGAAGTGGTAGTAATGGGCTGATGGAGCAAGCAGGCGGCTAGCAGCAGGAGCAGATGTCAGTGGTATTGGCAGCAGTGGCAGCAGTGTCACTGTGGTAGCAGCTGCAGCAGCACTGAGAGTGAAGACCTGCAGGTGATCTCCAGGAGTTTCAGTGGCTTTGGCAGCAGCTATATTTGCAATAGCACCAACGTGCATATGGCGGCTGGGCATCCAAGGCAGCATTGAGGGCAGCAGACCTCTGGGTGACAGCAACTGCAACAGCATCAACAGCAGCAGCAGAGCCTGCAGAAAACCCCTCCTGTGCCCCAGGAGAAAACATCTGGGGGATGGCAGCAGTGCCCCTGACAGTGGTGCCCAGAAAAAATGACTTCCAGGCTTATGTGGTGGAATGAGCAGCAGCGATACCTGGAGAATACACCTCTGGGCATCTGCAGCAGTGGCCTCGGGCAGCTTCACCCTGCCCCTCAAGGAGTCTCTTGTTAATTGAACTTGTTAATTACCAACAGTTCTCTCTAAGGTAGACAGAGAAAGGCAGTTGAAAAAACCTGGTAATGTACTCGGAGTAGAGGAATACAGGACTTGGGTCTGTGAGAGCATTGTGTGCTCTGCTTTTCTCTCAGTTTGCACTTAAAGGACAATGGGTTAGTAAGTAATTCTTAAGCCTAATTTAAAATGATGTATTTAGTTGGTAGCTGAGAAGTCCCTTGTTAATACTGAATAGTTTGCACTAGGTAATGCTGTGTGTTAAGATTTATAACGGTAATGATTCTGAATAGGCTTTTATTCCTCAGTTGTTAGTACTCACTACTTCAGTCAAGACAATTTCCTGGGCCTTAATGTCAAATGATATGAGCTTTGAGCTCACTGCAAACTCATTATAGGATGAAGTTGCTCTAATGACTCCTAAGTGGTATAAGTACAGATATTAAGTGCAGTCTTTGTATATTACTGAAGAAAAGGAAGTCTACAGGGTGCTTCTACCCTTTTTCAATTATGAGGGTTCTCTCAGTGAACTGGATCTTTCAACATACTGCTGTCATTAGTAGACTTAAATGAAACTCACAGAAGCACAAGAGTTCATGTACTTGCACTAAATAAGTTTATTCTTCCTCATTTGCTAGTATTATTTATGGCTTTCTGCATGTAAGTGCTAGCACAGAGGAGTGTATTATAACACTTTATAGTTGTTCAGTACTATATCCCATTCAGATTCTTTGAGATCTGTCACTTTTATTCCTTTTACTCACCAGTACAGAATTTGCCCAAATCCTCAAGGTGAGTTCTTTCATTTACCATGAGTCAGCGGCTGCCATTTTTTTCTATCTAATCTAATCTAATCTAATCTAATCTAATCTAATCTAATCTAATCTAATCTAATCTAACCCAATCTAATCTTTGTAGTTAAGCACTTATGTCTAGAATATATTTTGACCTGAATTTCTTCTGCATTTTAGATTTGGGCTACAATCATAGCTGTTACATCAATTTTCTGTTCATCAGTTAGAAGTACATGCAAAATTCATCAAGAAACAAGGCAATACTTGTTTTGCATACCTACAGCATTGTGACCAGGAGGGTCCATTTGTAGTTGAGTGTGTGTGAAGGGACGGGAAAGATGGAAATTCTAAAATCTCAGCAATCAAAAATTTCCCATTATCTGCTATGGAAGTAATAATTAGTAGAACTACCCAGTTTAATTTTGTGTTCGTTCAGTGTTTTAATGGCTGAAATCAATGAAGTTGTAATTAAATTGCATGTGAAAATTATATCCTTTTATATCATTGCATATTTCCATATCTTACTGTATTTTCAGCATTTTGGGTTTTCATTGGTTTTGGATCTATTTTAGGAACAGGGTCAGTTGGAGAGAGTCTTTTCATTCACTCTCTTAAAGCCCTTCAGTGTTTCTTTTCTACTTCTAAGAAGAAAATCAAGTTACTTCACGTGATGTGAGACTGTCATCCTTGAGTCCCCATCAGCTTCTCAAAGTTCCTTCTTCCCCTTCCCACCTTTTGTACTAGCAAAACCAGCCTCTCTCGACTGGTCAATCATATCTCATATTTCTTTTTACTTCAGTTTTACTTCATTCTTTCCTTTCTTTCTTGCCAGGAAATGTCTCTTCCTCTCTCAGAATCTGCTTTAAGACATGACTTCCTCTAAGAAGGCTTGCTGAATCCTACTTTTCTTCCTGACAGGTAATTAGAGTCATGTAGCCTTTTCTTTATCTTGAACATATCTTTACATTATTCACCAGGCATGTTGTACTTTTTTGTTTTTCATCTTTGTATCTTCAGTATCCAGCATGTCTCCTGATGCTGGGTACATAGTAAATATTAAGTAAATTGAAATTGCTAAGAGTTTGAAATAGGCATTGGATAATTTCCCCATTTTGTAGTTAAATTTCATTTAAAAATAATGTATTTACATGGCAATAGAACTATTTCATTTTTTGACCTCTAATAGTAGCTATATGTTTAGTTTTTTCCCTGGTATTGTTGTCCCCTCTTGTGGGTAAAGCATTTTGCTTAAGGAAACTCATCACTGCTTTTACTTTTGGACCCATTTCCTCGTATACATGTGATTTCTCTAACATCATAATTCTAAGGCTTAGAGCCTGCATGTCACTTAAAAAGCCCAAGATAATGGCTTTACCCAAAAAGATGGTTTTGCAAAAAATTTTGGCATTGTAGTGTCTATAAACACTTCCTATTGAGATAAACCAGCACTTCTCTCTACCAATATATTAATCTTATCACAGTGTTAAGATTTTTGAAACCTCAGAGTACTCCTGGAAATAATGACTTCTCCTGCATAACACCCTGGTTAGAAACTAGAAAGTTGTTGGTAGTGTTGCTTCTAACTCTCTCTCTCCCTTTATACTTTCCTCAGCAAATAAATATTTCAGTAAAATATGGGAGATCAAGAAACTGCTGTTAAATGTGTTTTATTAGTGTATAATAATCTTTAAGCCCTCGGTACCTAAATGTGCCTTCTATGTTGTAGCATACCCCACTCTACATTGTTTAACACTTAAAAATGACTTGCCATCAAGTTTTAAAAAGCTACCTGATACCATGTTTTTTCATTTAATTTCACAACACACTGGGTAAAATGTCAGTACATGTAGATACTATAAATATCATTTTGTTAATCTAAATAAATTCACTAAATATCCAAGCTTCAATCCCTAGGGTAAAGAAAATGTGTGGTAGGGTTCATCTTTAACATTTAAGATATGAATAGTTTCCATTCTTTTTTCTACAAAACTGTATTTTTACATATATGCAGGCATATTTCTTTGAAACTTACATAATATGTAAACAAGGAAGTATTCAAGTGGAATTTATGAAAGTTCAAAACAATGTTTGGCATAATTCAATAGACTGCTTCTCAGTCTTCTATTTCTGATATCTCAGTAAATAGCATGGGAATCTTAGATGGTTATTACATCTGTGCTTGAAACAAATTGGCTTCAAGTGTCAAATGTACATTTTGCAAATCAGTAAAATATGTCTTCTCTGAAAGATTTGCTTCCCTGTTCTAGTGGTATGCTTTGATGAGAACAGTTTGTGGGATTGAAGATAAAGCCAGATGGTTTATACATAAGTGATGAAGTGATGACCTTAAAAATGTAGTCTGAGTTTTAACCAGAAATAATTTGTAAAATAAATATTTATATTTAAGATGACATTAAACTTCTATTTCCAAGCCAATCTGTCAATGCCTGTTAGTAAAAAGTGTGGATGTGTAGCAGTTCAGAACACTGTTTCTTCATATTTCTTTTCATTTTCCTTCAATAATCACCTGCATTCCCCATATACCAGGAGGATTCCTATAATAGTTGAGACCTCTGAAACTAGGAAATTAGGGCAGGAAGGAGATAGCTTATGTGAGTGTATGTTTCCTCCTCTTATCAGATTTAATGCCTAGATATTCCATTTTATTTTATATTTTAGGTTTAGTGTCTTTATTTTCACTGTATTATTGTTAGTTTTAAAAACTTCAGTGTATATATAAGATTAGAACTTCCATTTCAGACTATAAAGAGTTCCTGTTTTCAAAGAGTTGGAAGTTATTCCACTTCTAAATCCTGGTGCTTGAAAATAAAAAACATGCACCCATGTGTGTACATGCACACACACACACACACACACACACACACACACACACATCCAGAATGAATTGAAGAGGTAAAATGGAGTATGATGAGATCAGATCCCTCATGAATGTAACAGTACTGTATGTCTTTAATACTTATGCATGGCTATTAATTTTTTCAATTGCTCCATTTCTGCTTTTTCTGGATTGATGCTCTTGGGTTTTGGTGCCTGTGAGTATAAATTTGGACTAATGAGGATTCAATTAAAAATACCAAGTGTGTCTGATGCATCATTTGAGCATGAGTTTGTTGTAGGAAAAGCACTATAAAAATACAGAATTACCTGACAGTTATAAGATGGAAGAGAAAGAAGCAAAAAGAAAACAAGTTGCTCTGAAACATTGAATCATTGGTCTGGAGAGGATTTGAAAGTGATTTTCTATTTCTTTTGCAGACGGAATTGCCTCTAAGCAATCTTGGTTTTAAATTTTGATTTTCTCCTGATGATTACTGGTGGAGAAACCACTTATTTTTAACGGAAAAGTTAAGTAAATCTCATAGTAAAGAGAAGGGCAATCTTTGAGAAATAATGTCAAAGTGGAAGGATTCTGGGTTAAAGGACAGATGTGGATTCTGACCCAGTCCTTGCTGCTAGCTTAGAGTTTAGATCAACCAACGTAGGCCAGGAAGTAGACTGGCTTGAATCTTTAATTCTTTGTTTATGAGGCTGAATCCTCGATGTTTAATCATAGACATGGTAAGAGATCCTTTCCATTGGTGGGAAACATTAAAAAACTAAAGCCATGTGGTAGGTCTTAAAGTAGAAAAATGGAGGGCTGGGGAGATAGCTCAGCTGGTATTGTGCTTGCCTCACAAGCATAAGGCCCTGAGTTTGATCCCCAGTACCGCAAAAAAAAAAAAAAAAAAAAAAAAAAAATAGAAAAATGGTATAGCTGGATATGTAAACAGGAAAAGACTGCAGATCCTGCCTTTATGGAAGGAAGATAAGACAAGTTTATGTATGGAACACTGAAGAGGAACAGAAAAGTAGAAAGGATAAGTAAAAAAGGGAGATACTCATTGATACAAAATTAGATGTTTTTCTTTTAAAAATCCTTATTCTTACTACAAATTAAACTTCCCTGCATTGATTGAACAATCTGTATGAGTATTAAAATCCACTGTTCTGTATATCTGACTTGATTATACGTGATCATTTCTGATGTCTTGTCTAGTATCTCCAATCTGATTTGAATGCATAGAACCAACATTTTGTTATTGTTCCTTCAAACTGCATTTTACAATTCATGAAAATGTATTGAATGCACTTTAGGTAGTAGATATTTTGCATGTCCTGGTGGTATTTTAATTCTTTGGACTCAGACCCTTGGGCTCTGGTCCAGTAGTAGAAATGTAAGACGTATCTATTATTTGTACTGATGTAGCACAGGCTGATACAGTCTCCCAACATCAAATAGAATTAGTGTTTTCCACCTTTTCTAGCTGAAAGGAAAGAAAATTGAAGAGGAACTGGGCTTCTGGTGACTATTGGGAGAGCACCTTCTCCATTTGGATTTTTAATAATCACTGTCACTTCCCATAGGTGACTTACTAAAGTGTGACCATCTGAAGTTTAGAAAGCAGAGATTAGTGGTACATAATGGGGCTGGATGTTCATTCAAGGAAGCCAGGAAGCAAGCAGATTTTTAACTGATAAAATGAAAAAAGAAAAAACAAGCATATAACTCAGGCTTCTCATTTGCCCACCAGCAAGCCACTTCTTTGGGGGAAGGAGGGTGAGTAGGCAAGGAATATGGATTTAATAAATAAATAATTAAAGAAATCAGAGTCAATTGTGGAACATTCAAAAGACTGGCCAGTTTCATCTTCTAATCTCTGATTTCTTAATCTCCATGTTCCTCCTTTATAATTTATCTCTGCTGACATTTTTTTCTTTCCTTCTTAGAGGTACAGGTCTTGAAAGAATTTTAATCACATAATGACTTAAACAAAAATGGAGAGCCAAAACTTCTCTTTTGCCAGAACCCAGGCAAGATTTCTGTTTTTGTCTTATTCCCAGTGTTATTGAAACTAAAAGAGAATTTTTATAGATTACAGAAACAAGAAGATTTTAGCCTTGAAGTAAAAACTCCCAGCCATTTATCTGAATAATGTTATTTTGCTTTTTTTTTTTTTTTTTTTTTTTTTTTCTTCTGTAATACCTGTCCCCAGTTTCTGTTCCTTTCGAGCACAGGGATTTTTTTTTTTTTTTTTTAATACTGGTCTTCTTTTTGGTCCCAGCATCCTTGTTCTCAGAGTTCTCTGCTGATTGTGGAAGCTGCGCAATGATGCAGGGTGTGCAGAAAACCTGTTCCTGAAACTGATTCAGCTGATTCAAGGGCCACACTGTGCAGGCAGAACTCTTGTTTCTGCCTGTTTTGGAGGAGACTTGATCTCACTTCTCAAGGTAACCATGATTGTTGGGAGGCTGTTTGCAGCTCCTAGAGCCAAATTTTGGCTGGGGTTGATATAGTGTAAAAGACATTTTATCCACTACTTTTTCAAGGGATAAGAATATTCACTTATTACTTCACCTGGCTCTGTTTTAAAGGCATGGAATCTGCTTTCTGAAGCCAGTTGTGGGGACAGGATGATTTCATGGACAAAGAAAGAATGATCCTCATATCATCCTTAAGATTTGCACCCTGTTCAAATGCTTTCCTTCCTGTCTCTCATTTCTGTTGTCCTATTCCCTATTTACAAAATCCTGTGCTCAGTAGAGTCTGTTGATAAGATCTGCAGAGAGAGAACCATTCCAGTCTGCTCAGAGCTGAAGCCCTACTTGGAAAACAGGGCTCTTTAACTGGTCTTTTGAAGTAAGTTGTACTTCCTTGGTTTTGTGTTCGTTGACCATTGTGCGGCTTCCTCCCTTCTTCTTGATTCCTTTCGGTCTATCCAACTGAGAAGAGAGATGAACAAGGAGCTACTGTTCTGTCTTCATTTCTTTGCAAACTATAGGAAATTTAAGCTTCCAATTTTTTCACAAGCCTCCTTTGATTCCACTAAACCATATGCCCACTCTATTATTTGAGGCAACCAACAGGTGGAGTTTCACTTGAACACTGCTTTGTGGTTTTTCATTATAAGCAAGACTGGACTATTATTATTCTAGTGCCCTTTAGTTTCTGTGTCACTGCAAGTCATAGGCAGTGATGGCCTCTAAAAGTAATACTTTGAGAGATGAACTTGTGATTTTGATGTTCGAGTGATACATTACTCTTTCAGAGTTGGTTCCACCCCTTTGTTGTCTTCATGCTATGACATGACTAGAGGCCCTTGATGTAGAGTAAGGGAAGCCCTAATTCACTCAGAGGTTAATCACTTGGATAGTATTGATTCAGCTAAATTTGCAATTCTATTTGCTTCTTTCCAGTGTCTTATCTTTCTAATCAGTCTTCTTGGGACACTGAAGAACTATAAGGTCAAGGCCTTTTTGACTGAGGGACTTATTCTGTTTTAACTATTGGTTACATTACAGCATCTACAAAGTGTTGAATGTTGAGATATATTTCAGCTTCGTTTGACTTGCAAAGACTGCAAATTTATCAGATATGTTTGTGCAGCTGTTTCGTGTGGAAAATGTTATTTAAAGAATGGATACATGGTTTGGTAACTAGGCAAAATATCTTTTTGAAAGTAAGCACTGTTAGGATTATTCTCTGAGTAGTCAGTGTCTACAATATTTTATCTCTTGGATATTTTTCTTATTTTGACTAATGCTTTTAATTTGGAAATAATTTCAAATTTATTTTTTATATTTTTTTAAAGTTCAAAAATAAATATAATACAAAAGAAGAATAATGTAACAGGTGAAAAACAGATTCACCTTTGTTTGCACTTAACTTCAACTTGCTTTATTATATGCAGAACCCTTCTGAGTGGTGTGATGTGAGGGGGTAGGGAGGGGAGGTGACTTTACTGAACAAATTGAGAGTAAGTGAACAAAACCTGACTCCTAACCCCAAAATACTTTAGAGTGATTTCTTAAGAATAGCGATATTTTCTTCTATAACCATGGTATCATTATCAACATCACAATGTTACATTGATAATACTATTTTCCAATCTACTATCCATGTTCCAATTTTGATAGCTGACTTACCCCATTCCGTATGGGATCCAGCGTAGCTCAGATAATAAATACATTCAGCTACCGTAACTCAATAGCCGTCTTCAATCTAAATCTAAAAACATTTTCTTTGTCTTTTATGACACTAACATTTTGAAGAATATGGTCTTTTCTTTTAATAGAATATTATTTTGTGTTTGCCCCATGTTTCATAAATATTAAATTGATATTATGCATTCCAAGCTGGAACACACTATATCCAGCTGTATATCATGTATTCAGTTGGGATACTGTATTTTGTCAGGGTATTACTGTATTACATCTGGAGGCAAAAAGTCTACTTGTCCATCATTCATGAATTTTGATAATTCCAATGAAGACATCACCTGATTTCTGCTATAAATTCTATATTTTTCCTTACAACTAATAATCTATGTGAAACATTTTGAGAAAATGGTTTGTGTCTCAGCAAAATTTTCCATAAATTAAGCATTTATTGATTATTTTTATCTTATTTTAACTATAATTGTTTAAGAATGCAGCTTGAAATATGTTTTTAAAGTTAGTAGTTCTAGCCTGGTGTGGTTCCTGCCTGTAATCCCAGTGGCTTTGGAGGCTGACGCAGGAGATCTCTCAAGTTCAAAACCAGCCCCAGTAAAAGCAAGGCACTAAGCAAACCAGTGAGACTCTGTCTCTAAATAAAATAAAAAAATAGGCCTGGGGACATGGCTTGGTGGTCAAGTGCCCATGAGTTCAATTCAAGTACCTGAAAAAAAATTTAGTAGCTCTAGAAATTTTAAATTCTGAAAATTTTTACTTCATCTCTTTGACCTGTTTTGAGATACCAGTAATATTGTGTATTGGCATGTCAATGAGCAACACTGATGAGACAAGGAAGAGGTAGGTATATATGCCCTCATTATTATTTTTTGAGTAAATATTTAAGTTGCATGTTAGAGAGATTTGGCTTACTTTTGATCAATACTGGCTATGACTCATAGTTTACATAGCTTGCTTATTAATTACTCAGTATTAAGCACTGTATTCAAAAACTCAAAAGTATTCAAATGCTAAAAAATCAGTTTGCATCAATTACTTTAACCTCTTAATTGTTCATACTGAAAATTCCATTGATAAAATAGAATTTGTTTTGTTCTCTGTATGGTCACAGTTGAAAATTTTTGTGTAATCTGTCTTATTTGGTATCCAGACATGATTATTTGTCCTTATTGCTGAATAGACAAACATAGCTACCTAAAAGCAGTATTTGTGGTTTATTTTTTACCTTGGCCTAATATGTCATAACAAAACAAAAAGGACTCTTCTAAATATATTTCCTTATAGGGACAACCATAACACTGATTGAAGAAGTAGAATGAAACCTTGTTCGTGAAAGAGAAAACTTCCATTTACTTTAATAATTATGACATCATTCTAATGAGAGATTTTATTAGGTTATCAGAAGAGATTTTCCAATGTCCCACTCTCATCTTTTTGTTATTTTGCACTACTAGCTAAAATTTTTTGGACCTGATTTTACTATAAACAGTAGTGAATATGTAAATGACTGCATCTGATGTTTTCTGTTACAATTATTACTTCATTATGACTAGACACCCTAAAACTGGTTCCTTTTCTTAGATTTCATAGTCAGCTGTCATTTGATTGTATTCTTTTTTGTTTGGTTTTACAAAGGTGTGAGTCCTCAACCTCTGATAAGTGCCAAGATTGGCTTAAGTGACTGAACAATGCAATCTGACCACCTGCTAAAGTAGAAGTTCAATCCTCTTTTGCAAACCATGCCAGTGAAAAAGAGCAACAAGGAGATCTGTGCAGACCAGGTCACACTTTACAAAATGAGGTTCGATGTAACCTTAATATGAAATGGGGTGCCTTAGCACTCTTGTGTTCTATCACTGTATATTTATGGAGCACAGATTGTGCACGTTTTTCTTTTAAACTTAACATATTTCTTACTTCCGGGGGAAGGGAAGAATAATAGTTTTGGTATTATATTCTACTAGACCTAGAAGCAACTATAATAAGTTTCACAGGTATTATGGAATCCCAATGGAAGGAAGGTGTGAGTTTTGTGTGTACATTCAGGAAGACTTCACATAAAAAGTGTTTTTTGTGTAGGCTTTGATGTTTGAATAGGAGCTAATTGATTAGAGAAATGGGAAAAGAACATTAGCAAGGAAGTAGCATGAACAAAGGAACACAGGTTTGAGAATAGGGAATATAATATCACCTTTGCTATCATAAAATTTTCAAGGCATAGATTAGCAGTTGTCACCCCTTTTGCCCATAGATTGAAGAAACAAATTCAGAAAGACAAATTAGCCTTCTTCTGGGACAAATTACAGAGACACTGAGTCAGTACTAAAACTCGGATTTCCTGACTCTTCTTTTTTTTTCATTCTACTGTCTTTTCCCCCCTTACTTCTTACTTGAGGTTGTTTAATTCATATGTATGAAGTCATATTTATACACATGAACCATATTTACTGTGGTGAAACACCTGACACATAACAACTAAACAATTCTTAAGCGTACAGTAAAGTAGGGTACATATATACACTGTTGTACAACAGGTCTTTATAACTTCATCTTGCAAAATGGAAAGACTACACCCAATTGAGCAACTCCTCTTCCCCCCTCCCTCAGCTCCTAGAAAACCACCATTCTACTTTCTGTTTCTGAGTGTGACTGCTGATTCTGCATATATGTGGAATGACGTAGTATTTATCGTTTTTGCTGCTGGCTTATCTCTTTTAGCATGCCATTCTCAAGGTTCATCTACATGAAGAATTTCCTTTTTCTGAAGGATGGGTAGTAGGCCTTGTAAGTTTATACTGTGTTTTACCTATTCATCTGTCCTGACTCTTCTGAAAGTCTTTGTCTCCTCCAATTTCTTTCTCCCTCTGTACTGGCCATACAATATCATGCTGACCAATATCATGCTGTTTCTCTGGATGTAGTTTTCTATCAATGTTATGCTCCCATAAATGAAACTTTGCTGGTATATAATCAACACTTCAGTGTATCAGGCTTAGGAGCAAAGTCTTGAGATTAAAAGAAGAAATTTGTAAGCCTCCTTTAAAGTTTACGTTTGGGAATTTTCTTTAAACCTGAAATTTTAAATCCTGAATCTTCAATTTTCTATGTCTCCCCTGGGTCATTTTGAACATTTGGGATAATGTGGCTATTTATATTACTTTGTTTCTTGGCTCATCAGAGATAGAAGATTTTGGGCTCAGATTCTTGTCTTATTTAATAAAAATGCATATGACAAACCTAAACTGTCTTACTTTAAACAATGCTTTAATATATACTTTTGTTTGATCCTTATGACTTCATCAACCAGACAGGATTGGCTGGTATCTTTGTTATAGGAGTCAAATAAATGGAGGTCAGAATTCTATTGAGAATCTTTACATTTATGTTCATCAGGGGTAGTGATCTGAAGTTTTCTTTCCATGATGTGTCTTCATCTGATTTTGGTAGCAGGGAGATATTAGCCTCATAGAATGAGTTTGGAAGGATTTACTCCTTTCCCATTTCATGGAATAATTTGAGGAGTATACATTTTATATCATCTTTGAAAGTCTTGTAGAACTCAGCTGAGAATCCATCTGGCCCTGGGGTTTACTTAATTGGTAGGCTTAAATGGCATTTTCTATTTCAATACTTGAAATTTTTCTGTTTAAATCATGTACGACTTCCCGATTCAGCTTAGGTAGGTCATATGTCTCTAGAAATTTGTCAATGTCTTCAATAGTTTCTATTTTATTGGAGTCTAAATTTTCATAATAGTTTCTAGTTATCCTTTTTATTTCAGTTATGTCCTCAGTCATATTTCCTTTATCATCACATATTTAGTAATTTGGGATGATTCTCTTTTTCTCTTTGTTAATGGTGAATAGGAGTTTATCAATTTTTCTTGAAGAACCAACTTTTAATTTTTTCTAATTATTTCTTTGTTTCAATTTCATTGATTTCAGCTTTGCTTTTAATTATTTTCTGTCTTCTACTGTTTTGGGTGTTGATTTGTTCTTTACTAGGGTTTTGAAATGTAATGTTAGGTCACTTATTTGTTGCCTTTTTATTCTTTTAATAAATGAGTTCATGCAGTGAACTTTTTTTAAAAAAGGCACTATGACTACCTTCATAGTGTCCCAGAAATTTTGGTAGGTTGTATTGGTATTCTCTTTTACCTCTATATATTTTTTACATCTTGTCCTTGATTTCTAATTTCAGTCCATAATGATATGATAGAATACAGGGTATTATCTCCATTTTTTTTGCATTTACTAAGAGTTGCTTTGTGTCATAGTATATGGTTCTATTTTAGAGAAGGATCCATGTGTTGCCAAGAAAAAAGTATATTTGTTCATTGATGAATGAAATTTTCTGTATGTGACTGTTAAGTCCAAATTATTGATTGTTATTTAGTTCTATAGTTTATTTAGATTTTTTGGAAGATCTTTCCAGTAGTGAGAGAGCTGTGTGTAAAATCATCCAGTATTATTGTGTTGTGGTCTAAGTGGTTCTTGAAATTGAGAATGGTTTGTTTGATATATGTAGATGTTCCATTTTTGGGGGCATAAATATTTACAACTGTTATGCCTTGCTGATGTATAATTCCCTTCAGTAGAATGAAATGGCCTTCTTTGTCCTTCTGATTACTTTGACTTGAAGTCCACTTTATGTGACATGAGAATGGTAATTCCTACTTATTTGTACAATCCATATGAGTGATATGTTTTTTCCCATTCTTTCAGCTTCAGTCTATGCATGTATTTCCCTATGAGGTGAGTCTTTTGGAGATAGAATATTGGTTGGGTCTTGCTTTTAATCAAATCTGCAATACTATGTCTTTTAATTTATGAGCTTAGGCCATTCATATTCAAGGTCATTACACAAATATGACATTCATTAACAGTCATTTTGGTTTATTTGTGGCTTTTAATTTGATTTAGTTTTGTTTTTGACTATTCCTTTAGTACAGTTCCTCCCTTGCTGGTTTTCACTTTTTTTTCCCACTTCATCCTCATGGAGTATTTGTTGAGAATGTTCTATATTTCAGGCTTCCTATTTGTGATTTTTTGAACTTTCGTATATTGTGGAAGTTTTTAATTTCATTTCAAATCTGAAACCTAATTTTTCTGGATATAAAATTCTTGGTTGGCATCCATTTTCTTTAGAGCTTGAAATGTGTTGTTTCCATGACCTTCTCAATTTGAGGGTCTAGGTTGGAGAAATCAGTTGAGCTCCGTGAATTTGGTTTCCCTTGTACATAATATCCATTTTTTTCTCATGACCTTTACAATTTTATCCTTATTCTTTATTTTTTTTCATTTTCATTATAATGTGTCTCAGTGTGGGTCTGCTGTGGTTTTGTACATGTGGAGTCCTTTAAGTCTCGTGTATTTGATTTTCTGTTTCACTTTTAAGTTTGATAAATTTTCTGATATTTTGTCATTGAAAAGATTATATATTCCTTTCTTTATATCTCTGCTTCTTCTTCTATCCTGATAACTGTTAAATTTGGTCTTTTGTGTTATCCCATATTCCTGGAAGTTCTGTTCAGGGATTCTTACCATCTTCTCTGCATGGTCACATTTATTTTCAATATTAAACATTTTGCATTCATTGTCTAAGGTCCTGTCTTCCAAATGGTCTAGTCTGTTGGTGATACTTACCATTTAATTTATAATTTGAATTATTGTATACGTCATTTCAAGAATTTCTGCCTGTTTTTTTTTCACAATCTCTAACTGTTAATTGGAATGATATTTCACTTCCTGTATTTCTCTTTGATTTCACTCTTTATATCATCCTTTACTTTGCAGATGAGTTTAAAACTATGTATATGCTAAACTTTTTCTTGGACATTTATTCTATTGTGTGGTCAGTGACTTCTCTTATTAGGGCATCTTGGCTTTTGGCACTTTGTCCCCTTGTTTTTTCACGTTGCTTGTGTTTTCCCATCTAGTTGTGTAAATCTGAGGACAATGCAGTTTCTCCACTGTAGACCTATATTGTCACAGAAAAATTTCCAGTTATCCCCCGTTAAGAGGGAGACTTATGTCAGTAGCAGCCAGTGTAAACCATATATATCCTCAATCTATAGCTCCCAGCAAGGCCTCCAACTGCCCTCTCACTATAAACAGCAATAATGTGTTCAATCCCTGTTCACAATAACAACAGAAAATTTGCCAAATGGATTTACAATCTAAAATAGTGGACAAAGAAAGAATAGAAATATTGCAGGACATGGAGTCCATGAGGGAGCATGAGAGAAGCAAGAAGCAAAAATCCACAGGAAGAATGAGAGAGGAACCACACAGATTTACTGTTATGTGGAGAAAAGTTAGAAAGGAAATCTAGGAACAGATGAGTGTGAGGAAGAAAACATATAAAGAGAAGAAAAATAAAAAATATAAGAATACACAGAATATATAATAGAACTAACTGCAAGACAGCATGCATATGTTACCTTCTTTAAGAAACTGATGCACAAAATACACCTTGCTCCAAATATAGTGGAGAGAGATGCCAGAAAAGAAAAAAGTAAAAATAGAATAAATCTCAGTGGAAAATTGAACAACAGTCTCTGCCAGTGTCCAGAAGCTTCTCAGCAGGGTGTCCAAGGCAGCATAAAGGGCAGCAGACCTCTGGGTGATGGCGACTGTGACTGCATCAACAGCAGCAGCAGAGCCCAGAGAAATGACTGTCAGGCACCAGGGCAGCATCAGGGGCAGCTGTGAACCAAGAGAAAACTTCTGGGTGATGGCAGCAGTACTGATGCCCATTGCAGCAGTGCCCTGGGAAAAGAACTCCTGACGTTGTCAGCCAGAGAACATACCTCCAGCATCTGTGGCATCAGCCTCAGGGGCAGCTGCACCCCTTCCCCTAGAGAATACCTTCTGGTGCCTGCAGTGGGGACTGTGGCAGAGCTGTCCACGCAGCAGCCCATATTACCATTCTAAGATTCAGAAAACTCTCAAGGTCTGAAATCTGACACACTAGGCTTCAAAAGAAGAATTGTAGAACTACATACATTACTACTCTCAGTGATCTTGTTAATTAAGTTATGTAATATGTACATGGTCAGTCCTGAGTGTGGAAGTAGGAAAGTCACCAGTATAGTCAAAAGAAGAAACATGAGTTTTGGGACCAGAGAATTATGCCCAAATAACCTGTTAGTGTGTTCATCCTCTGTAAAATGAGCTAAGTATTGCTGCCCTCATAGTTGATATTAGAGATTGCCTAAGTTAATTCTTGATCAAAGTTAAATTGTTTTCCATTTTTTATTTTTTATTTGATTCATTGCACACAAATTGGATGCAACTTTCTCTGGTTGTACACGAAGTACAGTTATACAGTTTGCATATCATATGTATACATAGGTTAATGATGTTTGTCTCATTCTATGATTTTTCCTTCTCCACAACCTCTCCATCCCTCATTTTCTCTATACAAGCCATCCTTCCTCCATTCTTGCCTCCCTCCCAACCTCCCATTATGTATCATCATCCACTTATCAGAGAAATGATTTGGCCTTTGGTTTTTTGGGATTGGCTAATTTCACTAAGTTGATATTCCCCAACTCCATCAAATTACCTGAAAATGCTGTAATTTTATTCTTTTTTATGACTGAATAATATTTCATTGTGTATACATACCACAGTTTCTTTATCCATTCATCAGTTGAAGGGCATCTAGGTTGGTTCCACAATTTAGCAATTGTGAATTGAGCTACTATAAACATTGATGTAGCTGTATCATTGCAGTACACTGATTGTAAGTCCTTGGGTATAGGACAAGGAGTAAGATAGCTGGGTCAAATGGTGGTTCCACTCCAAGTTTTCTAAGGAATCTCCACACTGCTTCCAGAGTGCTGCACCAATTTTCCACCGTACCAGCAATGTATGAGTGTGCCTTTAAAATAGTTTTATTTATTAAGTTTAATCATATGAGCATCAGAGTGCTTCTTGAGCCTTCTCTTCTGTTTCTACCACTGGAGTGGAAAGTGATGCTTAGTTAATAAGATTGTGGAATCTTCCTCAGGACTCTGTTCTTCTTACACATGCAGCTCTAGATCATATTGTGTTTACCTGTAAGTACTTATTATTCTCATCACCACTTGGCATCACATGAGAAATAAGATCAGCAATCTCATAAGCAGTGAGAAAACATTTGGAAACTAGTTTTTATGACTGTAATTTGACTCTGAATCTTACAAAATGGACATAAGTAATACTGTTTTTAATATGTTGATGTAAATGTAACTTCACAGTTATAATCATTTACCTATTAAATATTCATGTAACCATTACTAAATATTTATCCATTACTTATTTCCTTATAAGGGGTTTAGGGGAGGACAACAGTTAACTACTGTGATTTCAGTGATCTGATTTTCTGTAAAACACAATTATCCAGAAAATTTAAATCAATATATGCTTTTCACAAGTTTCCTGCAGCAGTAATCATGCTTTGGTTTTTATGAGCTGCCTCACATTATGAAAGCCATTTTCCTGGCCTATTTGTGACTGACCATTGCAGTGTTTCATTTTTCATTGGAAAAGCTATAGCTTATTACTGTATATAGCTCTTAACATGGACCTTGCCCATGGAGTTAAGAACCTAGGGTGTCGAGAAGCATCAGAATCTACAGATCTATCATATCTTTACTTGTTCTCAGTTACAAGTCACAGCAGAGAAGGAGAGTGAAGCCTGAAGGAGTCAGAGCCTCAGAGAACCTAAGATTATCATAGACTTTGCTGAGTATAACCTCCTTTTTCTATAATGGAACAGTTACTCACAGATGAGCAACTAGCGCTTGCTTAGAGCTGACTTCTGGATAATGTGGAACCTAAAGGACAATGCACATAATGTTCGGAAAAATTGAGGAGTCAAAAAACTGAATTGAAGCCATTCTTGTTAAAAATAATATGGGTTTGAAATATTAACTTCTTGTCTTCGAGTCTAGTAGTCCATTACAAAACTAGTCTTCAGGGCGTTATAAAGTTCTTTCTACTATAAAGGAAGAATGAGAGTCAAATCTCTTGAGTTTAAAATAGAATGAAAGGAATGAAACTCATGGTTATAATATTAACCATGATCAATGTGTTCCAGGATAAGTGTCAGAAACTTGTGGGATAGGTGTTAGAATGTTTTTATAGCTACTCTTGACCACAGCCATTTTCATAGTTTAGAGGTTTTTATTCCTGATATTTAATCTGCTGAAAATTAAGAAATGCTATCATAATGAGATGGTGCAGAGAGATAAAAATCACTAATTCCTAAGCCATTGAGTTTTTCAGTTTCTTCCTTTAATGCTTAGAATAGGTTAGAACAGAGGTTTGTGGTGAAGGTGACTAGAGTTTGTGTGTGTGAAGATTTGAATTAAAGCCTATGGCAAGCTTTACTATTAAAAAGGAAGATTGGGTTAGCATAGACACACACTGTCCTTTAAATACAAACCTATCAGAAACACAGCTTCCTGGTTCACCAGCTTAACTGGCGTGCAGCTAACATCTTCAATAATAAAAAGAATTATTCTTCCACCTGAATATTATGAAGTGTGTTTTATAAAAATTATGATTAATAGCTTATTCACATTATTTATTTGGCTCAATGTGACTGTGTGCACTTACACTTGCATGTGGTATTTTTTCTGTATACTTATGACTACTCCTATTACCTGTAATTATGACAATCCCTTTGGTTCCAATCAAAGAATTAATTAATCATAAGAAGTCTCTGGAAATTCAAAATTGTGAGATTTTGTCCTTTTTCATATTTCCCTTCAATGAAAGTCTGAACAACTAAAGGTCTACTAATGGAACCCCCACCATAATTGGGCCTTTTGTGGTTAGAAATGACCCATGTATTTGTTACAACAGAGAATTATGATAAATAATGTGTGTCCCTCAACTCTTCTACACCCTGCTTTCTTTGATTGATTGCCAGAATCTTAAAAGGCAGTATCAAAAGTATCAATCCAAGCTATATACAAGCAAACATTTATTCCATCTCATTCTATTGAGGACACCAAAACTCAAATAATGCCCCCATTGCCTTTTTAAGTGGTTTTGTGATAGCATGATCAATATCTCACCTAGTGCCCCTCCCACCTCTCCCCCATCCTCTCATTCCCCTGTGCCCTTTCTCATCTTTCTTATTAGTTTATGTGGTAGTTATCCACAAGAGCTCATATAATGCCTGCCTGGATCACTGACAAAGAGCTAGAAAGTGTAGCTAGCTTCAGATCCAGGAAAAGTATCAATGCCATTGTCTGTAGATAAGAGTAAGCTTGACTAGCTCCAGCTTACATTGGTGCTATTGCCCATTATTTGTGGTCTGCTATCTCTGCTGTTGCTAACCTAGAGAGGGAAGGCTTCAGAGAACTGTCAAGGTCAGTCTGCACTTTTTTATTGCTAAGGCTGCTTCTCTATTAACACACTGATACTGCATCCTGTACATTAGCTGATGGTTCAGTTGACACTGATGAGAAAATTTTAATAGAAAAGCAGATGGGCTTCTTATTTCAAGTTCCCTCTTAGGTTCATTCTGTGATAAAATAATGTGCTCATTACTGCATTTAGTTTTAGATATTATCAGGGCTTTTGAATTGAGAAAGATGAGTCCTATAAAGCCAATCTATTTATTTATTTTTTATTGTAAACAAACGGGGTACAACTTGTTTCTCTGTAGATGAAGTAGAGGCATACCATTTTGTAATCATACATTTAACATAGGGTAATGGTGTTTGATTCATTGTTATTTTTTCTTTTCCCCCACCCCTCTTTTCCCTCTATACAGTCCCTTCTTCCTCCATTCTTGCCTCCCTCCCAACCCCCATTATGTACCATCATCCACTTATCAGTGAGATCATTCATCCTTTGTTTTTCTGAGATTGGCATATCTCACTTAGCATGATATTCTCCAATTTCATCCATTTGCCTGCAAATGCCATAATTTTATTATTCTTTATGGCTGAGTAATATTCCATTGTATATATATATGTGTGTATATATATATATATATATATATACCACAGTTTCTTTATCCATTCATCAATTGAGGAGCATCTATGTTGGTTCCACAAGAATAGTGGTGAATCATATTTGATTGTCTTTGTAGTTGATGCTTCAGCATGTGGAATAATTGTTTTGATAGGGAACATTTAGAGAATTCTAGAGAAAAGGGTGTGGCTGAACTAGTTTGAAGATTTCAAAAATCCAAACTTTGAGAGCCAAGACAAGCAAGTTCTCGAAGGAGATAGTAGAATGACTATGGAGCATAGGTTTTGGAGACAACAGACCCGAAGTCAATCCTATTCTGACATTCTTTGCAGTGGCCCTTGAGTAAGTACCATAACTGAGCCCAGTCTATTCCTGATGAGTACAGGGGGGAAGATGGGCCTCCCTTTGCATATATACTGTGACATCTGAATGAGGATCTATAAACATTGGGTTTCTTCTTTAGGCAAATTTTGGAGCAGATGGTAGATTGTGTACTTGAGCCTGCTTTTATAATTCGGTGACTATCTCAGTTCTTACAGTATCATATTAAATTTTGAGAAAGTCATTATTATATCCTGTGGCATTCTTCATTTAATTTTTCCAGTTTGTCAACTTATAGATCCAAGTCAATGGCTTAGTTGGAAACTCCTTGATACCAGGAGGCATTCCACTGAAATATCAAGGTTGTAGGAAGGGATTTCTCTCCTTGTGGAAATCCTGTGAAGACAGACACCCAACTTTTTCATTTAGTTCATTGAAGGCTGATTCTGATGCCCACCCTGAATGCAGATGTAATGTTTTTGCTATGGCTCAGTGGAATCCATTACATTTTCAAATTAAGTTTCAGATTTGAAGATGAAAAAAAAACCCATCGTTGTAAACAAAAGTTAAAAAACTTCACAAATAGAAAACTGAACTACAGAATATTCTCAACAAAATATTCCATGAGGATGAAGTTAAAAAAAAAAGTGAAAACCAGCAAAGGGAGGAACTAGACTAAAGGAACAGTCCAAAGAGAAACTAAATCAAATTAAGCCAGTAAACCAAAATGACTGGGAATACAAGTCATATCTGAATAATAACTTTGAATATTAATGGCCTAAACTCATCAATCAAAAGACATTAGATTAACTATGTACATTCTAAACTTTTTCTTGGACATTTCTTCTATTGTGTTGTCAGTGGCTTCTCTTATAGGGGAATGTTGGTTTGTTTGTGGTATTTTGTTCTCATTTTTTTTTGTTGTGTGTGTTTTCCCATCAAGTTATTTGTATCTGAGGCAATACAGGTTCTATATTGCCTCAGCAGACCTATATTGTCACTGAAGATTTCCAGTATTTTGCCTTAAAGAGTGACATCAACATCAGCAACACTCAGTGAAAACAATGTACAACCTTAGATGTAGTAGCTCCCAGCAAGGCCTCCACTGCCCTCCTGCTATAACAATCCAGGACATGGTGTTCATGAGGGAGAAAGGGAGAAGCCATGTTCATAGCCAGGTTAAATGTTACTTACCATTACTGCGATATTAAAATGATACCTGCTGGGACATGATGCTATAGAGCAGTTGCATGAGTTTATTTTTCTAAGCTCAATGATCCATTCATCCATCTCGTCTGTCCATCTGTCCATCCACATATCCAAGAAAATCATTCAGGTCTTGTGTTCATTCGGGGATAAAGAGGTGCTTGGAAAGTGCTGTGAAGCATCCTATCCTAGCAGGCATCATTTTAATATCAGTGATCGTAACAGTGAAGAAGAGGAATCAGACAACTCAAGGCTGAGTTATGTGCTCTAGTCAAGAAGAGAGCAACTACATACTTTGGATGGCTCTTCTCCAAAGCAGAAAAGCCAGGCTAGTAACATGAATATCTTTATACTTCATGTCCTGCCTGAAAAAAGGTTTAAGTGAAACCATAAAGCCCAGAGCAGACCCTACTGTGCTGCTTCTTGGAAAGGACCCAAAACCCTGAACCTTTAGGTAAGGTGTGACTTATGAGGCCCATACAGGTATGGTAGGAAGAGCCAGACCAGGAAATCAGGTCAGGCTAGAATTCCAGTTCACTCCACATCCATTGATCAGATGAAAAAGACTTGGGTCCTCAAATCTAAGCTCCCTTTCATATACATGGGATGACAAGGCCGAACCCTCAGGATTTTGAAGCTTCAATGAGATAACCCAAGCAAAGCACCTATCATGGGTCATGGCACAGAGGAATTGTTATGTTTTATATATGATGTGTATCCCAGAAGCTCACCTGAGATGATGCAAGAAATTTTAGAGATGAGATAATTGGGTTATGGCAACATTAATTTAATCAGTGCATTAATCTTCTGATAGGGTTTAAGTAGATGGTAACTCAAAGTGGGTAGTGTGTGGCTTAAATCTGAGGAGGTTGTCACTGGGGACATCCCTTTTGGATTTATATTTTGTCTGCAGTGAGGAAGTCTCTCTCTGCTTCCTGTTTCCATGTCCTGAGCTACTTTTCTCCAGCATGCCATGATATTCTGCCTTACCTTGGGCCCTAGGAATGGAGTTGAATATCTATGGACTGAGACCTCTGAAACCATGAATACCAGTAAAATTTTCCATCTCAGGAAAACTGAGAACAAAGGTGACTAAAACACAAGTGCTCAGTAAAGCCAGTTATCAATAATAAAATGGTGTGTGCTTGCTATTTAATTTGTAGTCACAAGGTACATCCAATGTCTTCCTATACATTATTGTATCAGATACCCATGATTGTTCCAAGTGATTTCATCTCACAGATGAGGACAGGGAGGTTAATAGAGGTGGATTATTGTCCAGGGTCTAACAGTTGTTGAGCAGAGAGCTGGAATTTGAACCCACACAGCTGGAGACTATGAGGCTGAGGGGGGATGGGTTCTACACAGTGGCAGAAGAAACTCACGATGAAGCCTGGGAAAGGGATTAGCTGAACTTCTTTACCCAGATCTTGGTGCCTTTAGCAGCCACCATTTGTGAGTCAATCTTGCTGCAAATCCAGCTGTGAGTTGTTTGAAGGGTTGAGCTGTCCCAATCTGAGTGCCAAGGGAGATACATTTCTGAGACCATGAAGACTGGTTCTGGTCTTGGTAAAGACAGTGGAAAGGGGGATGGGAAAAGGCAGAGGACTGATTATACCCCCAGCTAAAATCAGGGGACTAAAACATTTAAGCAACTGTGCAGGAATAACAAGACCAGAAATGGACCAGGTCTGTTGTGTGCAAGACCATTGGGTATCTCTGGGGCCTTTGCCTGCTCTGGGGAAGAAGCCCTTTCAATGGTTGTTGAGATATGACTTCACTCTAGTCTAAGATGACCTTATCATTTATAACTTATTACCCACACCTAGAAACTCTTTAAAACTTACATTAGTAAATAACAATTTATATATTTAGCATGTTTAAATATTTAAAATATTATTGTTTTAAAATATTTAATATATGTAAGGGCTAAATTGAGTTACTTGGTATGTGCATTACTTCACATACACAGCACTTTTTTTGTAGTTACTGAAAATCCTAGCTTACTGTCAACAATTTTCAAGAATACAACACATTGTTATTAAATAAATTGTGCAAAATATCTCTTGAACTTATTCCTCCTAACAAAAATTTTATATCCTTTGACCAACAACTCTGCAACTCCCCCTAGCCGATCCCTGGCTCTGGTACTTACCATTGTGCTCTCTGATTCTAAATTAGATTCCACATACAAATGAGATCATGGAGTACTTGTCTCTGTATAGGGATCATTACACTCAATGCAGTGTCCTCCAGATTCATCCATGTGATCACAAATGACTGGATTTTCTCCGAAGAAAAGCTGAATAGTATTCCCTGTGCACACATATCACATGCTTCATCATTCAGGTACATTTGCAAGAGAAAGGGGGCACTAAGAATACTTGACAGACAGAAGGGATAAACCAGGACTGTTCCAGGCATTGAGATGCCTGGAACATGAGATCATCATGAGATGACCAGTGCATTGCAAATGAACTTTTCTTTCTTTTTGGTAACCTCATCATCCCTTGGCATGCAGGCATGCATGTATTAATGAAGTTGTAGAGTTGGGGATACTATCTGTAGAAACCCAGTAACTATAGTAGGCATGTAACCATTTTAAAATCAAACTGTTAGGATTAGACACTAGGTTGCTGAAGATAGTCTTGAACTTGTGATCCTCCTGCCTTACTTTCTAAGCCTCTGGAATTCCTTTTTACTTTTTCTTTTTCACGTGTTCTTTTTAGGTATTTACTACATTAGAGTGTATTTTGACCTATTATACATACATGGAGTATAAGTTATTCTAATTAGGATCCCATTCTTGTGGTTGTACATAATGTGGAGCTTCACTGTTAGTGGATTCCTTTTTTCAATATGTGCATAAACTAAGCAAAAACAAAACAAATTGAAAGCATACATATTTTATATTTTCTTAGAGCATATCTCTGTGTTATACTACAAAGCTTCTTCTCTGATCCCTTAGATAAGCTTTATTTTTCCTTTGACTATTGGTTGAACAGTTTTCAAATTGCTGATAGGGTCTCAGGATCAGCTGTGCACTTAAAGAATCAAGGTTATGAAATCCATTGAGATCACCATTTCACTGAAGATGTTGGACAAACTTGGAGCCACCCTGTTGCCCAAGTTCAAATCCCACTTCTCTAACTCAGAAGATCTCACTGATAAGTGGATGATGACACATAATGTGGGGGGGGGGAATGGACTGTATAGAGGGAAAAGAGGGTTGGAGGGTAGGGGGAAATAACAGAATGAATCAAACATTACCCTATGTAAATGTACGATTACACAAATGGTATGCCTTTACTCCATG
Source organism: Sciurus vulgaris (assembly GCF_902686455.1). Taxonomy (NCBI): domain Eukaryota; kingdom Metazoa; phylum Chordata; class Mammalia; order Rodentia; family Sciuridae; genus Sciurus; species Sciurus vulgaris. The sequence goes on along the minus strand of NW_027632876.1, from coordinate 1,545,380 downwards.
TATAAAGAATCAACATGTATCCCATTTGTTTATAATAAAAATAAATAATATAAAAAAAGAAGATAGCATTCAAAGGCCACTTTGCCTCTCAGTGCTTTAGTTTCTACATTTGTGAGATGGGATACCATAGTTTCTCCTCTTAGGGTTTTTTATGAGGACTCAGTAAGTTAATTCAATCCTGGCACACACACAGTGAGAGTTCAGCAAACATTGGCTGCTGGTGATTATACTTATGCATATGAATTGTTATAAGTCTACATGTAGGTGATAAATTTCCTGCCAGAGGAATAATCAAAATCTAATACCACATAACCTTAAAAATTCTCACAGAAAATTTCTTCCTCAGGATCTATACAAAACCCACAAAGCATTCTGCTCAGACTCAGAATCACAGAAATAACTCCATCTTTTTTTTCATCTTGCACCACCTCAGTTCATTCTTTACATTTCATAGTCTCCCTATTTTTCGCATTCTGTCTCTGAAGGTCAAGGACACATGACCCTACATCCATTCCATATAACCCACAACAGTTCTCAGTACTATCAGTCTCTTATCCTCACATGGGTTGTGAGTTGAGTCCTAAGTTGATACTTGGTATAGAGAACACCCACCACTGAAGCTTTACCTAAATTGACTCCTTTGTTGATTACAATGGCATTCAAAATCCTTCTCAGGGTTATCCTCAAGCATTCTTCTCAAATCAAAGTTTTCTGACTGTTGTGTAAGCACATCCTCCATACTTCTGCTCCAAGCTAACAAATTTAAGCTTCCAATGGTCTGTGGGTGGGATGCTGGAGAGGGATTGAATCAGAAGACTTTTAAAATCCTTTCTATCCCTGTAACCATTTGTAGACCATCTACAAGCTCAGGATTAATAATTGCTTAGGATGTGTGCTGTTACATAAGTTGCTGTAGTTTTTGTTCATCCATCCATTTATTTCCTTGTAACAGACTTAGGGGGAGATAATATTACTGTCCTGTTTCAAAAATGAGAAATATGGCCTACAAAAGGATAAATCATGGATCAGAATTTACCCAGCCAAGGTGAGCAGGATTTGAATCCAGAGCCATGAGACACTGAGACTACTCCAGTGACTATTTAGGGTGTTGTCTCCCTGAGCCTTGGCTAGCCTGGGTGAAAACTTTCACATCATCCCCCATCCCTCTCTCAATTGTGTTTAATTCAAATACACTGAGGGATGAAATGAAAACAGTTGTGGCTCCTCTCCAGAGTGGCATAGCAGAATTGTCAGACGACTACATCTGGGTCTTGACAGACTCTGGATCAGAATCTCTGCAGATATGCATTTTGCAAGGTACTCCCCTGTGATCCAAATAAGCATTCCAGGTTAGAACCCTGCCAAACAACTGGTTTAAGTCATGGTCTTTCTCTGTGGCCAGTAGTATCTGGCTCTGATGAATTGCTCTTAATTTCTTTGTTTTGGTTTAATCCAGAGATTCATTTGCAGCACTGTGTTTGCAGGAAATGTATTTCACCACACAGAGAAATGGTGCATCTGGATGTTTTAGGTTGCTGTCCCAAAAAATGGTTTACTGCTTCTGGCACCATCACTTTACTTCTGCACAGTGACTGACATACAGAGCTTAACTTGACAGCAGGATGTAGGAAGCTAAGGAAAGAAAAGCAGAGATCAGTTTCTTCTCCCCCTAGTTAATTTACAATGCCAAGTCCACCTGAAGCAATTGAAACTTATATACTTTTATCCTGAGAGAGATTCCTCAGGCATATACCAAAATGCAAGAAGAATACATACAGTTGTCAATACAGCACAATTGCTACAAGAGATAATTCCAAAATTAATTTGTAGCAGTAAAGATACAAGACTAACTTTTATCATTGAGTGAATCTCTTCTTAATTCTTTAAAATTGAAGATCACAATATATTGGACCAACTGCAGCTCTAGAAAAAATACCTTACTATAAACAAATCTACATTTTCTCAGAAAGAATAGAGTTCTGAAAGTAGAAATAAGGTTGATTTTGGTTTCATTAATAACATTTAAAATGAAGTCATGTTATAACTCTCCCTTCCAACCTTGTAATTAACAACTGGAATATTTATTTCTCCTTCTGAGAAAATAAGAGTGACTTAAATTTAAGCAACATACATAGTTAACTAGTGGGTGCACGGAAAATGATTCTGTCTGCCTTTAAATCAGGCAGAGGCATGTTGAATTTAAGAGATGTGACCTTAAAAATGAAGAAAATATTATTGTAATTACTCCATTTTCTAAAAACAAATGATGAGGCATTTGAATTTAAGGCTTGTACAAAAGCAGTTAAGTGGCTTTCATCAGTTCACACCTTTACATTTTAATGGAGTTGAATTTGAGCTATTGCATTCACAATTATTGAGGCTGACTTCATGCCTTTGAAATAACTTAAAAAGATTAGCATTCATGAATTATTTAGCTTCACATGCTTACATTTCCAATAATGGAAGTAACATATTGCATCAGTCTATTTTTCAATTTTAACTATTTTAAGTAATAGCACAACTGCATGTTGTTACAAAAGCATCTCTGAAGTCACAAGACATTTTGTCATGTTCTTTCCTCCATTTCTGTGTAATGACAGTTTTTGTTCCTTGCAAGCTCAAGGAGAATGAATGCTAGCATCACTCTGGTGGCTACCTGTGCTATGTTGTGAACACACAGTTTGCAGAAAGCAGGCTGCTCAGACAGGGCTAATCCTGGCCTGCCACAGCTACCACTGATAAGGAATGCCTAACTTGGGCTCAGTAGAGAACTTGGTGACACTTGCAGTTTAACTCTACCATACTTTCTGCCTTGATAACACAATTGTCATATGTGTGTCCCTGACAGCAACCCACAGCTACAGGTTGGAGGTGGTGCTGGTGACATGTGGCCACCTATTTGCCATCAGAAGCTCTGCATTACCAGCTTGTCTGTGAATCACCTTCTATGACAATAGAAATCAATCCTGGTAGAGGACTCCTGGAAGGAAGGAAAGAGACAATGAATCTTGTAGTGAGGCCCTAATGCTAGTGGAAAGCCAGGTTTCAAGTTAAAACTGACAAAAGCAAGCAAGGCTGGCTTTGTAGGCGAGCTGAGACCCTTACAATAAAGCAGAAAGAGAGCAAAACAAAGAACTGAGAGCCTCAAAGAGAAAAGTGCTGGAGCCTGTATCCTGCATTAATCTCCGCTGTAGAAGCTTGTTTCCTGCATCCAAGGAAGGCATGCTGGTCACTACAGGTCTGGTAATTGTCTTCCAAATTCTGTTTCATGGCAGTGGTTTGATTTACACACACTTTCATGCATGGCCTATGAATGAATTTTCTACATTTTTTATTAAAAAAACAAAGGGCATGGTAGATAAAACCACATGCTTTAACTTTTAGAAAATCTGTTATAGCAAAATTTACAATATGTACAAGTGATGATTACTTGCTTTGCTTTTTTTTTCTTGAATTCTTCTGGCAGATCTATTAGAACTGTGATGCCTATATGAATTTATTTTATTCATTGACTTATGTAAAGTTTATTTATACAAAATGGATCCAGTAAGTATTACAAGTGAGACATCTCTAAGTTTTTCCTAGGGTTGGATACATATGAATAGGGCCATTTATAATACATGTATACTGTCTTGGTATGGAATGTCTGAGATCCAATTTAAAGCAAATTTAATTAATGAAAATTTGCCTTTGTTGAAATAAAAATGGATTCATATTATTTAAAATATAAAAGTGAGATAAACAATGTCACAAAAATGTTTCTTATTATAATACTTAGACTAAACTCAAAGCAATAAAAATTGGGGTGATGTAAAAGCAAATTTTGAATAAGGATTGCTATTTTGCTTCTGTGTATATGTGTATGTGTACGTGTGTATGCATGCATGTGTGTGTTTATTTTCTTTTTTTTTTCTTATTTTTTGAAACAGGGTTAACTATGTTGCCCAGGCTGGCTCTCTTTTCTGGGATCAAGTGATCCTCTGCCTCAGCCTGCCAAGTCATTGGGACTTTAGGTACATGCCACTGTGCCTGGCTAGGATTGCTGAAAAAAACTGGTTCAAAACTGATAAGAAAAATTTTGGTTTGGTTCAGATTTGTTTATTTCCTCCAGGGTTCAGCAATTATATCATTTATTTATTCACTCATTCACTCTTTTGTTCATCATTAACTCAGATTCTTCCTGTCCAGTGCTTACTGTGAGGTAGGTAGACATTGTGTATGTATTAAGAAAGAGAAAACAAGTCCATGTGGAACTATGTACAAGGCAGGATACGATAAATGCACAGAGGTAAAGAGTGTCATGAGGGGTTGCACTCCACTTGAGCTATTTTCTCTTAGATGGGGGGAGTTTGAGAAAGGTGGTACCAGGATTGATGGTGTAAGGAAAATCCTCCAATTTGGTATAGAAGGTCCAGGGCTCATTGCCACAGAACCATCTCTGTCCATGAACATGGAGCAAGAGAACACCATTCATGTGTTTGTGGGCTCACTGGTGAGAACTGTAGCAACACACCTGGTTTGCATGTGGACTCTTTCTGGTTCCTTGGGCAAGATACCTATGGGCTTCAGGTTATTTTTATGAAGTGTTATTACTGTGACAAACTAACTTCTACAGAACTTCAATATATGACATTATAAAAAAAGTAAAAATATAGATGTATGAGAAAAAAATACAAGAAAATGGCATCCTTAATTTTACTATGCATTGGAAAGTTTGCATGGGGTATCTCACTAGACTTTTTTTCATCTATAATTCTAGAATTAAAAGTTTTACACATGGTTTTATAATACACTTATCATTTTTATCACAAATATCTTTCCATATTTACATCACCATGCTTACTATTTTATTAATCCATTTTCTATGGTAGAATATTTCAGTGAACATACTGTTATGTAGATCTTTGTGCATTATGTTCAATTATTTCTAAAAACAATATCTTAGAAGTATTGCAAGAAAAGTCTACATTTGATTCTTCAGTGTATAAAATAAGTTGTAATTTCATGTAAATTAATCATTAAGATTTTTACACATTTTGCTATAGTTTTTAGAAAATGTTTATCTTTATACTGTATTGATTGAATGAAAGTACCATACTCCAAAACAAGTATTCTCTCTCTTAAATTTTTGAAAAGCTGATAGTTAAAATTGTCATCTTACCTGTGTTTCTTCCTGTAATCTTCTTCCTATATTTATTTTCTTACCAGTATGAATATGATTTTTCATATTCTTTTTTTGTGTATTGTGTGTATGTGAAACATCAGAGCAAGTCCTTTGTCATTGTTATATCTTAGGTGTTTGCTTTTTGCTATTCTGAGGAAGATTTTACATAGGAAGAAAGTGGACCCTTTGTCATGCGTTGTTCAATATTAAGATATATTTTCAATGGTCTTTTTTTTATATTTTTTTCAGTCAGGCTCCCATAAAAGCAAAACAAAGTGAACACTTCATTTTTTTGAGAATTATTGTCAAATAAAACAAGACATTAAAGCATTCACAGTTACATCATTTAGCATGAAAACTTCTTAACACCAATGTGTATATTCCAGACCTTTCCTATGTTTTCATTAAAAACATTGATTGTAGTATACATTTTGTAATGTGCTTTTTCTACTTAGTGATCACAGATGTTTCCATTGCAATAAATATTTCTGTATATCCTTTGGGTACATTTTGACTATTTTTCTGAGAATGTGGTACTAAAAATTTCTGGGTCAAAGAGTAGACATATTTAAAATTTTTTGAGATGTGCTTCTCAGCCAGGCTTTTTCTGCCATCTGGAAGATGCTTATAGGAGTTGACCTCTGTGCTAAAGGTCTGCAGGATTGTGCTACCCTTTCAGCTTATCCTCTACATGAGAACTGAAGTAGAACCATGGAGAGATGGTGCTAAAATAGAAGTCATAGTGGCTGGGTCACCCAGGTGGATATTGATCTGACATGAGGACCCTGGGTCTCCAAGGCCTGGAAAGGTGCACCAACATGATCCAACACAGGGTGCCTCCTTTGTTTTTAGAATGGTAGAATAGCAGTCCTACCCTCTGGACAAAACATGGGAGGTGGGGCCATTACTTGGTTTGTCAGGCCAGGGATGCTAAAAAAGTTTTGGGTTGAAAGCACAGCTAGTACTTGAATGAGAGTTTATTTAACATTTATTTATTTATATGATGATTTAAAGGATTTTGTTTATTAATTGTGGGAAAATATGCATATCATAATTTACAAATTAAATTTTAAGGAAACAATTCAGTAGCTGCATATTCACATTGTACAACCAGCCTCCAGAACTTTTTCATTGCTAGTCTGGAACTCTATATAAATTAAATAACTATTTCTCCTCCCCCAATTCCTGACAATATACATTTACATTTTCTCCCTATGATTTTGCCTATTATAAGTAAGTACCTAACATAAGTAGAATCATAATGTATTTATGTCCTTTAGTCTGATTTATTTCACTGACTAATAATCGTTCATCCATGCTGTAGCTTGTATCAGAATTGTATTTCATTTTTAAGTTTCAATAATTTTATGGTACATATATACCACATTTTTAAATCCATCCATCCATCCATCCATTCACATGGATTGCTTTCACCTCCTTGCTATTGTGAACAATTCTTCTATAAAAAGGGGTGTACAAATACCTTTTTGAGATCCTGTTTTCAGTTCTTTTGAACATAGAACCATAGTGAAATTGCTGAATTACATGTTAATTCTATTGTTGTGGAGATTTATAGGAATGACTTTGATTTTTGGAGGGACCACCACACTTTTCCATAGCTGCTGCACCATTTTACATTTCTATCAGTGATGCTCATGGGTTCCAATTTCTCATATCCTTGGCAAAATTTGTTAGTTCCTATTTTATTTTTCTTCTTGTAGTATTCATCCAAATGGACATGTATACTAATGATATCTCACTGTAGTTTTTATTTGCATTTTCTCTGACCTAGGAAGGGTCCTACTGGAAATGTTGATGTACCTTTGCAAGGGAGAGCCTTGCTCATAGGTTAAAATGTGAGCACTGAGTTCATATCATAGCTCTGAAGTTGTCCCATGACTCGACACAGCCTCAGTCAACTCTTACTTCTCTAATTTCTCTCACCCATAAAATGTGGACCCTTAACACCTATCCAAACTCTGTTTTCGATATCACTACTGAGAAGCATTGAGCTCATCTCCATGGATAACAAAGCTACTAACTTTGATCCAAAGAACTAGAGATGTGTATAAATATGAGGTGTATAAATACAGGCAACTTGTCAAAGTCTGACTAAAGGCCTGTGGAAAAATTCAGGACCTTGAACTCACATCACAGGAAACACTGTTTTAGTGTATCACTCTAAATCCTGCAGTGACATCTATTTTAATACTGTGAACCACTTTAAACCAGGCATTTGTCATTTTATCTGCACCATGAGCCTAACCATGTCTGCTTTTTCTCCTTCATAAACTAAAACAAACTCAGAATTCTGAGTTTCCTGTTCCATTCTTAGAACCACAAAGACAATGACAGATAAAATAGGATGAACCAAGCAACCATAATTCTTGTAAAGTTTTCCCCAGAGATAAAAGTACAATGTTGTTCTGGAAGCTGTGTAGTGTCTGTAGTGTAATTGAGGTTGACAGACTATGTGCATGTGGGTGCCTGTCTCCTTTCAGTTGTCACAACTGAATAATACACCTGTCCCTTTGATGTATTAGGATATGCCCAAGCTCAAGATGGAAGTTGCTCAAAAAGGGAAATTATGTCCACCCTGGAGGCAAATCAAAATTATAGGAGCAAAAAGCAGGGTTAAATCTGTGCACTTAGCAGAGTGTTCATACATTTTATGCTATCTTTCAGCCTAGTTTCTCAAAGGGATATAAACACCTTTGGGAACAAGAACCATCTTATCTTAATTAATGCATAAATTTAGATGAAATGTAAAAGTCATTTCAATGAGACATGCTTATTCATTATTTACTTAATCCTCCCTTTCTGGGTTGTAGATAAACAAGCACAAAAATAGAACACTAGAAGGATAAATGTTAGGATTGGGCAGTGAATAGGACTTGGACTTTGGAAATGCTGCATTCAACCTATGAACCAGAATGATAATTTTACCTCTTTTATTTTTATAATTCTGTAGTTAATGCATTTAAATAGCAGAAAAATGGTGCAACATAGATTTGCACTGTTTGTTGCAACTGTACAAAAGATGCTTAGTGGTGGACAACTAATTTTCATTCTGACTAAAATCTAGATAAAAATTTAATGTTAGAAACCTAAATTGAGAGTTGGATGTGATGGCACAGCCTGTAATCCCAGCACTTGGGAAGCCAAGAGAGAATTTCAGCTTTGAGACTAGCCTCAGCGATTTAGGGAGGCCCTCGGAAGCTGAGTGAGACCCTGTCTCAGAATAAACAAACAGACAAATAAATAAAAAGGGCTGAGGTTGTGGCATAGTGGGAAATTGTTCCTGGATTTAATTCCCAGTACCAAAAAGAAAAAAATGTAAAATGAACAAGGCACTTGCCCCCCAAATGCAGAAAACAGTGAAAACTGATAGATTGCAAATCTGTAACACAGAAGAACCTGAACAGGGTTAATGTAAGTAACATACATGAACTCCTACTACATATTTTTTCATAAGTACAAGTAAGAATATACACAATTGTTATTGATCAGATATTTTATTAGGAAATTTCATTAAACAGATTAAAATATATTTGGCCACCAGAGAACATTATATTCTTAACCAAAGTGATAATGTAGCTCTCCTTAATTGAAAACTATAATATAAAGATCTTGGAAAACTTCAAAGTTCTACATTATGATGGAATGTAAAATTAAAAAGTCTGAAAGAATTCCTTCACTGTGACCTGCAAGGTTTGTGTGACACTGGAGTTCTGCTAGAAACCACTCATGAAGCTGGCCAGGGGGATGGCTCCTGCCTCACTTTCCTTCATTGTCCTCAAGAGTGACTCTCTGCACAAACCCAAAAGAGATGCAATTAAAAGTGAAACATTTAGGCAATCATCAGTATTGTCTTACTTAATCCAGACATCTAGATCCTTGGACATCAATGAAATATGTAGTTGAATTTTTAATAGCACTTATAAATACTTGGCACCATTTTTTCATGTAGATATGTAGCATCCTATGATTCAAATGTTCATATACTAGTTTAGTTCAATAATGAATTGATTTATTCATTTGTTTGTTCATTAGTCTTTAGGTCCTCATCACCATCATTCATTCATTTGCCTTGAAATTTCAACATGGTTGACCACAGCTGAGTTAAATTTTAAAGGCAAGGTAAAAATGTCTGATCTTCCAGATTGCATAATTTTATTTTTAATTTTTTAGGGATCTGTTTACTCAATAGAGAATTTTTGAGTGCTATATTGTATATAGCATTCCTCTGGAATATCACAAGATATAAAAAACAAACCCCAGGGACTCTATTCTAACTTAATAACATTGATGATGCCAATTTTGTGCTGGGCACTTTCTGTTCACTCAACTCATGTAGTGGGTATTATTCCCACACAGTGAGGAAATTGAGTCTTGGGAAGATGACTTTTTTCCAGATGACTTTGACCAGTGCAAGCTCAGGATTCTAAAGCTTGGGTTTTTTTTTTTTCAGTGTCTCAAGGTCTTGCCAGAAAACAGCAGCCTCAAGGAGGTGGCCCATCCAATGGCAGATCTAGTGGATATATCCATGCAGCTCCTTTCTTAGCCAGAGAAAATTGTTATGTTACATAGATCAGGAAGAATTTCATTAATGTTGGGCAAATAGCTGTTACTTGTACTAATAAAAAATGTATAAATATACAAGGATTAAAAATAAAAATTAGTAGACATATAAACACTATCCCCAATAATAGAATTGAAATTATTTTGAAGCACAACCAAAACCATTTACGATAATGTATTACACTCTAAGCCAAACACGAATGTTGACAGATTTTAAATTATTGGTATGAGTCATTCACTGACTACAGTGAAATGTTACAAGTAAATTATTAAAAACTTAAGGCTATTTGATTTGAACATTTAAAGACTATCTTATTTAAATAGTCTATGGTTCAAAAAGAAATTTGTTCTAAATTTGAAGATGCTTAAAGATTGTTGAAGGGAAACATTAACCACTAATGCAGGATGAAGAAATAATGTTTAAATTAGATGAAGAAGTCTTAAAACAATTGGAATAAATAAAATAATTAAAACATGGTCAAAAAATAATGAGAAATTTCAATTATCATCATGATAAATAACTACATGAAAATATGTTAAACATTATCAACTGGGGAAAGAACTAAAACCAATAAGATATTCTACAAGTCTCTCATGTGGATAAAATTTTTAAAAATGAGACACTAATGCTGGCAAAGATGTGGAAAGACAGGGTCACTTGTACATTGCTGATTGATATAATATATATGCACTCTGAAAATAATTAGTTCATTTATTCTTAAGAATTATATGTGCACATGCCTGTAATTCCAATGACAAGTTTAAAGCCAGAATTGGCAACTTAGTGAGATCTGTCTCAAAATTTTAAAAAAATGGATTGTGATGTAGTTCAGAAGTAGAGTATAGATGCAGAGTGTCCCAGCATGACAAAAAAAATGACCAAAAATACTAAATGATAAAAAGCAACCCCAAAAGATATTATTCCATTTACATATATACATAGGACAAATTTATAGACATTCAGATTAGTTGTTTCTAGGATTTTTTTATTTTTTTATTGTAAACAAATGGGATACATGTTGTTTCTCTATTTGTACTGGAGTCAAGGCATAATTTGTGTAATCATAAATTTAATAGGTAATGTTGTTCTGTTCATTCTGTTATTTTTCACTTCCCCCCACCCTCCCATCCTATTTTAGTCTATACA